>NC_071270.1:26250051-26277551 GCF_023375685.1 Ictalurus furcatus
GACAGAAAACTTCAACGTCAGCAATTTTTTACAGCAGTTTATACTGATTAAAAAATTCGAGTCCCTGTGAATGAGCTGTTACTATAGAAACGGTAAAGGTATCAGAATGAGCGTGTTAATGTAAACCTGCACTGCTGTCAGAGCTTCTATTATAGAAAACTAATCAACACTTTCTGTCTAATCAGATTCACATCCTTTCATGTTCATGTGTGTGTGTATGTGTGTGTGTGTGTGTGTAGTGTGTGTTATAAGGTGAGGATTTGGGCATGTGCCGTCTGGCCCTTTGCCTGGTAAAGGAAGTTGGAGCCAAGGTGACATTCAGCAGATGGCAGCGTCAGTGTGGTGCACACACACACACACATACAGTCACACACACATACACACACACACACTCACAGCAGACGACGGCGACCGCAAGGGGACGAGGAGAGGGACGGTGACACTCATCTGTGGATCAGTGTCTGTTTTTAATTTTGAGGCAGATGGACGGTGCTGATGGAGCATGTGGGAGTGAGGTGATCGAGGTGAACCATCGACATGTTTAGCTTTCGGAAAATACGAACAATGAATAGATGTTTGAAAAGAGCTCTGCCATTGTAATGTTCTTCTGTCTCTCTCCCTCTCCCTCTCTCTCTCTCACACACACACACACACACACACACACACACCTGTCAACTAGCCTCTATGTTGTCTGGTTGCTGAGTAAACCTGAGTAATGAACATCTGTTGTCGTTAATGGATGACAGCAAGGTGAAAAAGATCAGATCCTATCGTGTCTCTATCTCTCGTCTCTCTCTCTCTCTCTCTCTCTCTCTCTCTCTGTTGCATATTAATAAACGAGAAATAAACGAGTGTCAATTTATTCTGTAAAGCACCTCACACTTTTGCCGCTGTGGTAAATAAATACAAGTGAACTTTCAGAACTGAATCCAACGTAGTGAAACCGTCAGGCTTAAAGAAATCAATCCGGTTTTTTGTTTTGTTTTGTTTTTTTAAACATGTTTCAAACTCACGTCAATAATCATCGATCTTCCCAGACATGTCTGTGTTTTAATGTTTTCTTCTTTAGTTTGGCACTGAAGCCTCAAGCCTCACTCACAGCCATAAATATTTCCATAAATACGAGGAGAAAGTTTCATACGCTTGCTTCATCAACTCATCAACTTATACTACAACACTGATGTGAATTCTGACCGTTAGCATGATTGTTTCTGTAGTATGACATGAAATGATCGCTTATTGTTATTATTTTTGCCCCGCCCACAATTTAGTGGAAGATTACTGACAAAGACCTTCATAACGCAGTCAAGCCTTGACATAGGCCTACTTAAATGCTACAGATATTTATGTACGATTATATCAGGCTTGTGCTTGTCAGTTACCTGCTGCATATATGTGTTATGAAGGGTTTATGAAGCTCGGTGGTGGTTGAAACACAGGGGCAGGTGGATAGCAGATATAAGAGTTACTGTAAAATCTATATGAAGAAGCGTAACAGGAAAGTGGATTACATCGGTGCTGTCTGCCCTCTTCTACATGTATGAGCTCACAGATGCCCATGATAGGATAATGTCTCTGTGACTGACGGGGAGACACAGTAAGCCCCTCCCACCCAGAGGCTGTGGCGTTGTTGAGATTCGAAGCATGACATTGACACCTACATTTACAACATGGTGAAGAGACAAATCCAAGAAAACTGTCGCGAACGATTCCTCAGAGAGCAGAGGAATGCGCGATATTTCACTTGCGTAACATTCAGGAATGTAAAACTGTCTTTTGTTGATTTTCTTTTCCGGATATTGTGGAGAGAATTTTGGGAGAAACTCTTTGGCTCGTACTCCTGAGCTGAGCTGTTTGTTCTGATTCACTGAAGCGATTGTTCTCGGTTTCTTTTCTCAGTGTTGAAATTCTGGTTACAGATACACACAGAGACAGAGACAGAGAGATGGAGAGATAGATTTGTTTGAGTATTTCTGTTAAGAGAAAAGAAAACGAACGAATGAATTAGACGGCTGCTGTGTTTGGACCTCCAACCTCTTCAGATGAATCGTATTCCCACTCGCGTTTTGAGTCGCGTCGGCCGCAGAGGGTTTCACTCTGGATGTGGGACCGCGAGATTTGGAGAAGGGTAGAGTAGAGCCGAACAGACGGGAAATCTTATTCTCATTCCCGGCATGGCTCTCAGATCAATCTGTCTTTCTTTCGCTCTTTGAAGTGATGGAGTGCGAGCTAGAGAGCGGTAGAGAATCCTGCGGGAGAGAGCAGGATGTGCTGAGGGAACAGATAAAGAAAGATGAAAGGAAAGAGAGAGAGAGAGAGAGGGAGAGAGAGAGAAGAAGAAGGAAAAATACAAGGTGAGGGCATCGGCATGATTTCTGCATCAGCAGATGAGGTTGACGGAGTGAGAGGAGACAGAGCCGAGGTCAAACAGCCGTGTGAGAAGAGAAGCGAGGAGGTTTCCGGGTTAAACCTGTCTGTCCTGAATAACCGGCAAGAGCTGACTTACTGTATTTACTCTGTGTGTGAGTGTGTGTGTGTGTGTGTGTGTGTGTGTGTGTTCGCACCAGTATGGAGAATTCTTTAGTCTGGGTTTAGACTTCATTAGTGGCTCATGACACAGACTCTGCTGCTGCATGAAGACATTAATAATGGCGTAGCCTCAAACAAAATGAAGTCGAGCTACTATAATAACACTTTACTTACGCTGTAGGTTTCCTATAGCTGCATGAAGAAGCATACCAGGAAAGTAGTACATCCACGTTGTCCGCCCTCTTCCACAAACATGAGCTCACAATACCCCTCAACAATAGCCCCTCCCACGCAAAAGCGGTGGCATTGTTGGAATTTATAGAAACTAACATAACGCTGAAAGTAAAATATCGCTGAACTTTATTACAAAAAATAAACAGTACTGACTCTGTACCGTGAAAATGTACTGCACGTTTTTAAAAAAAAAATGAAATATATAAATATTAATACATATGAACTATTTCTAAATATGAAAGTAAATAAAAGACACTCATCCAAAACTGAACCGAAAACGAACACTCCAAATAACAACTAAAAATAGAGACGTCCGAAATGAATCGAAAAACACTTCAAATAACACGACTGAATTAGTCAGTGATAGTTCTTATCGCGCCTCTAGAGGCCGCTCTCGTACTGTATAACGGCAGCGGACCCTTCTCGGCCACTCCGCGGCGGACACAACCGGGAAACGCTATTTGTGTGGATTTTTGGCGATAACCGATAGTTCTAGCGATCGGTTCAAACGGCAAAACCGATCAGTCGGTCGACCTCTAAAATAAACCCACACAATAGACACACACTGTCTGCACTTACACTTCGTCTTTGTTTGCGCTGGTTTTCATTCAGGTTATTTGCTTGAAACAAGAATTTTTTTTTAAACCAACACAATCTGGCAACCCTGTCATTATCGGTCATTAAGCAACACACCCAACTTTCAGACTCCTTTACAAACAGCTAGCATAGAAATAAATACACAAATAAATACACAAAGGAATTATTCAGACGTTTTGTTCCGGTAAAGTTTAGTGTTCATTCAGTGAAGAATAAATAACCTTTTTTTTTTATGACATTTCTGAAATATGTAGATATTAGAGTAACTATGCAGAACCCTTATGAAGACTAGTTCATCTAGTTTAATTTAACGTTAATTAAAAACGAATAGAGGTCATGACACTCACGCGCAAAAGAAAGAAATTCCTGGGACTTGTGAGAGAAAAGCTCAAGTAAAGAACACGTACTTAGGAACCATACTGAAGTCACATATTTGCAGCTCTGCGGTGTGTGTGTGTGTGTGTGTGTGTGTGTGTGTGTGTGTGTGTGTGTGTGTGTGTGTGTGTGTGTTTCGGTATTCAGGCGGTTTAAGTGTTATCACAGACCTGTAGCCTATATTTATACGATGTCTCATTTCACCACAGAATGCAGAGAGCCTTACACACACAGAACCACTGATCCAGTCTCTTCTTACACACACACACACACACACACCCCAGCCAGCCAGGTTCTTCACACACATCTCACAGCAGTCAGTATCTTCTTCAAGTGCCTTGGGTAGAATTGAGTCCAGATTTCGAGTGCCTCAGTGTGATAACTCATGATGAGGCAATAGAAAGTAACACAGCTTGTGTGTGTGTGTGTGTGTGGTATGAGAACCAGGGTCACACTGAAACATGCTATTCTTCACATTATCCTCTGCGCTGAAACGTTTCAGCGGTTAATCCTGAGCTTAACCCCGACCTCAGCCAGCGGTGAAGCTGCGTCATCACGCCACACATAACGTTTCAGTCTGAAATCAGCTGTGTGGAGCGAGAGGATGACGCAACACGCTCAAATGTATTCTTCTTTTGTACGGAAAAACGTGTGAAAAGGAAGACATTCTTACACGTTGATCTTACACAGCGATCCCGCCAGGCATTTCTGTGGAATTTGTGGACTGTATCTTTATGAAGGCGCAGCGCGTTCCCTAATTCAAACCAGGAAATGATTTCATTATAAACTGCAGTAATGGGTTGTGAACACGCTGAACTTTGATACACACACACACACACACACACACACACACACTCACATACACACACGTGTATAAATAACATGACAATAAAAATATAAATCAACTTCATTTGACAAAAATAACAACAGTGCAAATACCAAACCATGTCCTTTGTACTTCCTGTCTTTGTTGTTTTAGTAATGTGAGATAGATATATATACAGGTGCATCTCAAAAAAAATTGGAATATCATGGAAAAGTTCATTTATTCCCATAATTTCATTCAAAAAGTGGAATTTTCATATATTCCAGATTCATTAGACATAAAGTTAAATATTTCAAGCCTTGTTGTGTTTTAATCGCGATGATCACGGCTCACAGGAATCAAAAATCCGCTATCTCAGAATATTCTAGTAAAGAATTTATAATACAGAAATGTCGACCTGAGACGACTCTAATCATCGAATTAACCCGAGGCTTTAATCTCTCGGTCTGGTTCAGTACACACACACACTCACGGCGAAGACGGAAGTCAACGTTGCATTTCGTTTGGAAATCAAGGTTCCAGATTAACCTCATTTTTAAGTATATTAAGACTTTCATTGTAGGAAATCTTCATTTGGTCATTTCATGATGTTACATTCGAGGTGAAATATCCATCATAGACTCTGAACAGGAAATGAAGTAGAGGAGAAATGCTGGACCAAAGCAAGTCCTTATATCTTTCAGTTTCACTCTGTACATTGGGATGCAGGTTATATTAGTGCCAAAAGTCTGCAGGGCTTTCTCTCTCTCTCTCTCTCTCTCTCTCTCTCTCTCACACACACACACACACACATATACACACACACCTCTAAATAAAGTAATCACCCTTCTGTTCCTCCAGCTTGTTGTGTGTGACGCATGTGAGCATCGTGTTTGCACATAAATCACCCTGCGTAAGCGGTGAAACACAGACTATACGCTTCAGGCTGTGTGTGTGTGTGTGTGTGTGTGTGTGTGTGTGTGTGATTATATAAGGACTGGTCGTGTGATTCATTGCTGCTCCTGTAAGCGTGCATGTTGTGTTTTTGTGCTCCGTCATTGTAAAAGCGTTTTCCTGCATGTTTTTTTTCCCTGAATCCTAATGGATACGAGGAGCTGTGACCATGAAGAGGGAACGTAAACTGTGGAGGAAAGGTTCGGCGGTGACGCTGATTGGACCAAATGATTGGACACACACTGTGTGTGTGTGTGTGTGAGATGATTTGTAGAGATGTTACAATATGACGTTTTCTTTTCGCGATATCGCTACCGATACCGAAACCTCGAGTATCCGCCGATATCGTTTCCTTAAAATTATTATTATTTTTTTTTATTAAAAAACAAGTAATCTTTAAAACGACACTGGAACAAGCACTCGACTCAAACTCCTTCACACAAAAATCACGGACGCTGTATATATAATAAATAGAATGAAGTATAAAGTATAAACATAATCACATCAATCCTGACAAAACAATAAACACTCACGTCTCTTTATATGTAAACATTCGCAGTTCCAAAAAATACATTATTTCCCCAAATCTTTGCTGTTTGCTACAGGATCTGATATCTGATACCTTTTCTCCGATCCGATCCAGCGTTTATTTGCTGGTATTGTCCAGATACTGATACTGGCTCAGTCCCATCTCTAAACATGTGTTCATTACAGCTGTTTTTTGAAAGGCTGGTAACTCCAGGAACATTTACTACACACCTCTTTCTCTCTCTCTCTCACTCTCTCTCTCGCTCTCTCTCTCGCTCTCTCTCTCGCTCTCTCACTCTCTCTCCATGGATGTAGCTACTGTGGGGGCAAGTGCCACCCTAGCATGAAGCATAATGACCACTCTGGCCACCCCAGTAAGACATCATCATCATTATTAGTGTTAATACTACACTCATCATATTACTATTCATCATGCGATGTGAAATTGGAAAATTTCTACTTTTCTAAAACTTTTCTCTGAAACTCCTGACCACAACAAACTGGCGAGCGAACATCAGCTGAACTCTTAACATTATGATTATATTCATTGTTGAATGAATATGAGTTGTTGCTTAGCTGTGTGTCTTTGAGGTCTGGACAGGGATTTGATTCAGCCCATGTACAGATAGGTGGCGCCATTTTGAAGTGGTTTTCTGTAGACGTGGATCATCCTGCGTTTGACCAGGGATCGAAAACGCTCCTCAACTCAGAGCTTCGCCGAGTTCAGCAAGTGGCGTCAAATCAAAATGGCCGCTCACAGCATCAGCACTTCTTGCCTTTAAATGAGAGTGAAACTGTATATACTGTAAGTATTAACTTTAGATCCATCAACATACAGACATCCACTTGTTCAATCTATAACCCTGACTCTACAGTCTACTGTCTCGAGGAGGAACGTGTACGATCCCTCACTCATCACAGTTACTGTAGCTGACTGGCTTGTTGCTAACAAAAGACAAACATGGAGGCGTCCGTGTTTTTCGTTTTTCCACTTTGTAGCTCGAATACACAGAGAGGTGGAAAATGGAGCAATTCCGAGCTCAGACTTCCCGCTTCCCACCTTTGATGCAAGTCGGAGTATTCTGGCCCACCACAACAAAGGCCTGCCACCCCAGTATAGTCACAGAATCTAACCTGGCCACCCCAGAGTAAAAGGTCTGACAACATCCATGTCTCTCATGCAGTGTCCACACTTATGGACAGTCGATTGAAGTTATATATATATATATATTAGAAAAATAGAAGCTGTAAATCACCTCCAAATGACTTCAAAAAGTACAAAAGTTTTTGTACAAGTCTCCACCAAATGACTTTGATTAGGTTTTTTAAAATTATTTATTTATTTTTATAGATTTTGATTAAATATTTTCTTTTTACTATTTCACTTTTCATGTTTTATTTAAATGATATTTAGAGAAATTCAACATTTATACATCTTGCAGTTTTATGCAATTAAAATAATAAAAATCAACAGAAACTGGATGTACTTCTAAATAATTCATGCGTGAATGGGTTAATGGATTCGTGTGGGTCAATTTCTATACTCACACACACACACACACACACACACACACACACACACACACACACCAAAGCACTGCTGTAATCTGTATTTTTTTAATGAAGGCTTCTTGGTGTTCAGAGCATCTCTGTGACTCATTACTGACTTGTTCCTCACTTTTTATTGGAACATGATCTTTATCATAGTGTTTTCTTTTCCTCTCTCTGTCTCACACACACACACACACACACACACACACACACACACACACACGGCTGGTTCTAGACATTTAGAGGCCCTAGACAAAATTTATGTTGGAGGCCCCACACTCCCCTCCTCCCCTCCTCCTCTCCCTCCCACTATTTGGGATAACAAACTCTTTTGCCTACTCTATACAGTAAAATGAAAAAAACCCCAAAACAATACAACATTACATTGCCAACAAATAACTACAGATGAACACTTCCTGCACACCGCTTCAGTAAATGAACATCACTGCCTTTATCATTTTGTCCTAGCTGGGTCTGGACAGGATTTCCCCTCCTGCTGAACCAGTATAGACTATAGATAGAGTCATATTATGTACTGAAGGATGGACTCTGGAATCCCCTGCTGCTCATATATATATATATATATATATATGATATATATCTATGTTGAGTGATTTGTAATGAGTTATTAATCAACATTCATCTCTCAAAATATCAAATGATTTGAATGACGTCTTCAAGCTTATGAGATTTATTATTCTTAGTTAAAGCATTTACTTTACTTTTCATCTCCAATCTTACTTGAAGACACTTCTTAATTAGAAATGAATGAGGAATATTGTCTGAGCTTCTTACTGAGAGAAAGTATATCTAATCAGTATGTTTTGGGAAAGCCTCCCGGTCAGAGCTACAGCTCGACCATTATCCAACCTTGAGGAGCTGTGTGTGTGTGTGTGTGTGTGTGTGTGTGTGTGTGTGTGAGAGAGAGAGAGCGAGAGAGAGACGAGACAACTCAAAGCCTAAAAGCTCGGCTTGATGACCTCAGTGGGTCACGGTGAGCCTAATCCAGGATGTGAAGGACGTCCAGATAATCGATGGAGATATTCTTCTGACGCACAGCCATATGTGGAAATGTTCTACACTTATGCATCTATGCCTTAACCAGTCAGACTTGATGATTGTGTGAGCGTATAAATGTTGATGTAACGAGTGTGTACGCAGAGCAGCCATACAGTATTGCAGTGCAGTACCTTAAATATGCGCTATATACACCGATCAACTGCTCGTGGAAGTGAAAGAGAAGAACTACTAAGCAGAAAGAATCATTCATGTCTTGTATGTATTGTATGCGTCGTACGCGTGAATTCAAAGCGCCGTGAGTCTCGACGCGTCGACGCCGCTCGCGCTCTTTTGAACTCAGAATAAACCAGCAGCTGATCTATCGCGAAATGACTCTGATGGACAGAACACACCTGCATCACGAGCTGCACTTTCCGTGTGTGCGTGTTCAGCCCTTCGCTCAGCAGCCCCTGAAGGATGGGTTTATTTCGGCGCCATCTTATGTCATGGAATTAAAGTCAATCAGTCAGCCGAATAGAAGTCGAATTTTAGCATTTTGTTCATCGTACCCTATCTCCTCATACATTCAGAGGCTGGGACCCACTTTAAAACTGTGATATTAATTGTTTTCACTGCAGGTGAGGGACAATTCGTCTATATCTAATGGACAGAGCCGAGTCTTTTGCTGCCCGTCTTGATTGGTGGCGTATAGGGATCGTACTTACTTACTGTTATGGAAGCCCCGCCTCCAAGCCCGAGGCCCTAAGCAATTGCCTACTCTGCCTATAGGTAGCGCTGGCCCTGCACACACACACACACACACACACACACACACATTCTCAGCTCCATTAATAAGACCTCGCTGCAGGAAAAGACGAAATGAACTTCCATCAATCTGCTGCTCAAGGCGGAGAGAAACAGCGTGTGTGTGTGTGTGTGTGCCGTATTAAAACTCCTGCATCAGAAATCTCCCAGACTCATTAAAGTTCCCAGTGGACAGGATTATCCTCGCTGACGTTCCCTCAGACCAGCCCGATCTCCTCCGTTATCCACAGGATCTCTCCTGAGTCTGGAGGTTTAAACAGAGTCTCTCCGGCTGTGTGCTCTGATCCAGTAACGGCCCGAGAGATGTTCCAGCTCCATACGAAACCTTTACTCGCCTCTCAGACCCGGACTTACTAAAATCCCAAATTAAGAGGTCTCATTGTGTTTAGAAACGGTCTCCAGATGATGTCATAGTCTCATTTGCATATTCATCGGTACGTTGTAATTATTATTTGCATTTCAGAATGTATTTTTCTGAAGAAACTCCAAAAAATAGAATAGAATTTTTTATCAGAATAGAAATTGGGAATAATATTAACCAATGATGGGTTGTTAGAAACAATGGTGATCAGTGATTGGTCATTGGGAACAATAGTGATCTGTGATTGGTTTTTAGAAACAACGGTGAGCAGTGATTGGTCATTGGGAACAATAGTGATAAGGAATTGGTCATAAGGATTGGTATGAGGACAGGGATTGGCTTTTGGCTTTCCACATGACTGGTGAGTCGAGTGAACCTACTCACTCAGCAGCAATCAGTGCGTTTACACGGACAACGATAATCCGGTATGAACCCGATTAAGACGATACTCTGATTAAGAAACTAGCATGTAAACAGAGATTATCGATGACCTTAATCCGATTAAAGTCACACTCAAAGTAATCACTAATGGAACTAAGGCGTGTGGAGTACTCCTGTTTTAGTCGCGTTTTGGACGTGCGTTACAGACATGTACACGCCTTAATCACACTGTTAACGTCGTGTGAGAGTTTTCACCGCATTGTGAGACAGGACACGATCACACACGGCAGCGCTCGACCGTTTTACGGCAAACAAGAGAGCACGGCTGCGTCCCAAACCGCGTACTCACGTGCTATATAGTAGGAGAAATACATGCATCTTGGCTACTATATAGATGGTAAATACACGTATTTGGGACGCAGCCCACGGCTTCAAGCAGTCGTCTATTAGCACGTACAGCATGAGAAATAATTAACTGCACTTGAAGCTTTCATAAAATTAAAAATAAAATCACCCAAAACTGTATACGGTCCCATAACGAAGACCAACTGTACGTCGATACGTGAAATTCTGTAGGGATGATGGACGGCGTGGCGCGGTGACGTAATGACCTGTGGTGTTAATCGCTCTACGTTCTAGAACACGTAACACCTGAACATGACAGGAGTATTCTAAAGCGACTCATGTGAACACCTTAATCAGAATATCGTCTTATTCAGAATAAGGTCCATGATTAGATTACTGCTGTGCGTGTAAACGTAGTCAGTGATGTGAGCTGGAGAACCGTATGAAGTGCAGGACAGTCACTAATGTCTTCTTGAAACGCCTAGGTTCTGTAATTAAAAACAACGAGCATGTCGAAGATCTCAGTGAAGAATAACTTTACTGCAGCATGGCAGTGACAAACTTCATGAAGCACTCCCGGTTCATCTGAGTCCAAGTCCAACTCCGAACAACATCAGCACAGACATTTATACTGCAGTTCAAACCAGGTGTTCTGCACGTAATGGAGCTTCACTGTAAACGCACATTAAGGATCGCATTTGATGTGATTACTTTCCGTTCTCACAGAACTGGTGGTGTTACTGAGCTTATCCTAACACATCTCGAGGTGGAATCTATCTATCAGTCTATCAGTCTATCAGTCTATCTATCTATCTATCTATCTATCATGCGTGTGACTGTCTTTTCCTGTCCTTTGCTTGATCTATCCATCTCTTCCCTTGCCCCTCTGTCTAATTATTTTTATCCTTCAACGTTCCCTATCCTTCTCTTCATTTCTTCCCCTGTAATCTATCTCTCTCTCTCACACACACTCTCTCTCTCTCTCTCTTATCTCTACCTCCATCATCCTTACTCTCATCACTATCCTTCTGTCTCTCTCCACCTCTGTCTCTCCTTGTCTTCTCTATATATTCATCTCTTTCTCCCTGTTCTTTCTTTCTATCTCTCCATCTTTCTCTCCCTGTCCATTCATCTATCAATTTCTCTTTATCCTTCAGTTTCTCTCCATCTCTCTCCCGGTCCTTCTTTCTATCTCTCCATCTTTCCCTCCCTGTCTTCACCTTTTTTATTCCATTCTTTTCTGCTCGTCAGTCTTCCAGTCCTTCTTTTTCATCTTTTGCACTCTCTCTCTCTCTCTCTCTCTCTCTCTCTGACACCTGCCCCCCCCCCCCCCTTTCCTCCATTTGGTGACAGTCCTACAGTGTGACCCACTGTCCTTTAGGAAAACAGTGTGAAGCAGGTGAGCAGACAATGAAGAGAGAGAGAGAGAGAGAGAGAGAGAGAGAGAATGCACTGGTGTGATTGACAGACAGTGAGAGGGAGAAGAAGAGAGAGAGAGAGAGAGAGCAGGCAGAGAGCAAGAATAATGTGTGTGTGTGTGTGTGTGTGTGTGTGTGTGTGTGTGTGTGGTTGCTGTGTTTAAACAGAATGAGCTTGGCTGCCCAATCACCAACACACACACACACACACACACACACACACAGACACACAGAGGAGACGTGTAGAAAGAGACAGCACCTGGCACAGCAAGGCGCTCCTAATGAGAGAGGACAGAGGAAGGAGACACGCACACACACACACACACACACACACACACACACACACACGTATATATAACCATGTATCTGTCTATCTTTCCACCTATCTGTCTGTCTATCTGATTAATACACATCAGTTTTATCTTCATAGCAGTAATGTATGAATATAGTCCTTCTCTCTCTCTCTCTCTCTCTGTCCCTATCTCTCTCTCTCTCTCTCTCTCTCTCTGTCTCTCTCTCTCTCTCTCTCTCTCTCTCTCTCACCAACGACCCACACACTAATTATCTGAGCATGTCTCGGTGCATCACGTCCCGTCTACGCTCTGACACGCACTTCAGGTGATTTGTCACGTCTCTCTTTTTCCTCTCTCCCTCTATTCCCCCAGCTTCTCTTTTCATCTTCCATCATTCTGATGAGAATTTTAATTTATTTTATCCCCTAATGTTCTCACACAGCAGGGCTGACTCAGCGCCACGCAAAATTCCCCCCGAGGGAAGCCGACATGACTAACACAGCTACGACCGCAACCGTAAACTTCCCCAGAACGCCGTCTCATAGACCATTACACATATCTGTTTCTATACGACTAAAATGATCACGTGATCGTCTGTGACTATAGGCTGTTAGGAGGAGGACGAGGAGGACGAGGACGAGGACGAGGAGGAGGAGGACGAGGAGGACGAGGACGAGGACGAGGAGTAGGACATGGGGGGTTTGCTCTGTTCAATAACTATCGAGCATATAAGAACAGAAAAATTCAATGATCTTATCTTTCTCTCTATCTTTCCACATCCATCCTTCTATCTCTCTCTATATGTCCAACTTTCTGTCTGTCTCTGTCCATCTGTCCCTATCCATCTCTCAATATGTCCATCCATCTATGTCTACCCATCTGTCTCTCTGTATATCTATCTATCCATCCATCTGAACGTCTTAGTCTGTTTCTCTCTGCCCATCTGTCCCTGTCCCTGTCCATCTAAGTCTCCATGTATGTGTCCGTCTGTCTCCGTTTCTCTCTCTCCATCTGTCCAGCTATCTGTCTATCTATCTATCTATCCATCTATATATCCATCTGTCAGTCTCTTTATCTATCTCTCTATCTATCTACGAATGGCATGGGGGCGTTCCCAAATTTGCATATTAATTGATATCAAATTCAATCTCAATTTCAGTAAAAATAAAAATCCCACGCAATTTTGAAATTAGAAAGTTAAATCAGCTATTAGGGAAAATGATTTACATCCAAACTAATCCCAAATGAGCACAGTTACCATAAAGAGGAATACTCTCTCCACCTGAAATAGAAAGCAGACCGGAGGTGCAGACGTCTTCAGTTCAGACACCGGGAGGAACTCGGAGGCGGTGACGACAGACGAGTGCACTGATTGGCCGAGACATTCGGAGGTCACGGTCCATTCGTGTAGGAAGAAAAAGGTCCAGTAAAATTTTTTATATATTTTTTAAAAACATCGTTTACTTTGATGCTTAAAAAGAAAAACTTCTGATCCGATAAATCAGTTACACATGAAACCTAGAAGCTGACAAAAAAATAACTGCATAGAAATTTCGGTAGATTTGAATTATATACACGTGAGATTAAATAAAATCGCTTTTTTCCCTGTGGTGCTTTTATTAAATGAGCATTTTTGCCAGTTTTGTTCTATGTTGTGAAATTACTAGGAGGAAAACTTCCTTTTAAAACATACAATTCAAAATGACGGGTTATAGATTTCAGATTTTTTTTTACAATTTTAAAAAAAATCTGAATCCAAAATACACATCTCAAACACTCAAATCTCAAAAATACAGATTTTACGTGAATTAGGCCAAAGCTGAAGTGTCCGGGATTCCCGGGGTAAAAAGTTTTATTTACAGGGATGTTAAACTCTCCACGCCCCTTAAGTAACATTCTAGTTAGTGAGGCTCCGCCTGCTTCCACAAAAATACTACATCTGTTCACAGCAAATACTCAACGCCACCAAAACAAACAAACAAACAAACAAACAAACAAATAAATCAATCAGCTGCAGCAGGTTTAAACAAAATGAATGTACTGACATCCTGCACCCTGTTCTCATGAGGTCAAAATGTGTGTGTGTGTGTGTGTGTGTGTGTGTGTGTGTGTGTAGGTAGATCCCTCTCGTTTGTGAACAACACATCACTCACACATCTCTCTCTCATGTAAGCATGACCATGTCTCTCTCTCTCTCTCTCTCACACACACACACACACACACACACACACGCAAACAGTGCATGTGTGTGTCGGAGACAGATATAGAGTGAGAGATGGGAATGGTGGGAGAGTGAGAATGCACTGATGTGTCACAGTCAGTGATGTGTGTGTGTGTGTGTGTGAGAGAGAGAGAGAGTGTGTGTGTGTGTGTGGTGTGTGTGTGAATGAATTCTGATTCCAAGATGAATCACTTGCATTCCATACTCAGATGACAATGTGCTAATGAGTGCAGATGTGCATATATGTGTGTGTGTGTGTGTGTGTGTGTGTGTGTGTGTGTGTGTGTGTGTGCACATTGCTGGCAATTTGCAATTCAGATACTCACAAATGATGTGAAATACATGTGATGTTATTTTATTTGAGTAAAATTTAAAAATAAATAAATGCTGTGTGTGTGTGTGTGTGTGTGTGTGTGTGTGTGTGTATAAAGAAGTTTAAATGCAAACAGTATTTTATTATCAGGGATTAGAAACGTTACCGGGAATAAAAACTACAAAAACCGACTCGGTTTCTCATTGAACGTAATCGAAAACATGAAGAAAATCCCTCTACATTGTTCCAGATTGAACACATTAGTCTTAAAAAAAAAAAAAGTTTAATAACATTATGATTCATTTCATTATGACTTCAAGAAATAAACATTTTCTCAATAGTTTGAGCTTTCCTCTGAAAAGCCTGTTACCCAGATTATACACGGAAAGTAAAATTATTCATGAGAGAAAAAAAAAAGCTGTTTTAATTTCAAAACTGAAATTGCTAAATTGTCCTTCACGCCCGTGTGCCGTTAGCATGGCCGCTAGTTAAACACGTGAGGTGCGTTTAATGAATGCTAAGCTAAAAAAAACCCTGTTACTTACAGTATTTAAGAGCAAAATGTGGCTAAAGAGCATCCGTGAGCTCTCTGAGTCAGGAGCACGTCAAGGACATTCTAATGATCGGCTTAAAAATGTATTTTTACTAAATTAATAAATCTATTTATTATTTACGTTCCATCTATCATTTCTTGAAGATCGTGATGAAGAAGAAAAGTTGAACTTTTATATTATTTAGTGTGTATTTTCTACACACGTGATGGGATGATATTGACTGATGAGGTCACTTTAACAGTACAACACTGGTACACAAATTACACGTGCCAGTTGTGTGATGAAATTTGGTGTGTTTGCTAATTCTGTGCTACAACATTAATTAGCGAAATCCCCCCCCCCCCCCCCCCCGGGGACATTTCTTATGCTTAGATTCAATTTTGAAAAATAATCAAAACCTAGACTTGCGAGGGCTGAATGGCACAGCCGTCATGAACCAGGCTCGTTTGTCTTACCAGCGTGAGGCACGTGACGAGCCGAGACATGCAAATGAGTCTCGTTATTCTCAAACAACGAGGGAGGAAGTGAAAGAAACGCCATCTGTTCCAAATCTGCCACTCGGGGGGGAAAAAATCAAAGCAAAAAACAGAAACAAACCAATTACCACACTGAGCTGTTTGGATTTGCAAAATAATTACACCGAGATGTTGCATCTGCAGGTGTGATCTAACGCCCGCATCACAAACTACACAGCTTACACCCTGCACCTGATTCCGTGTGGGTCTGTAATATAGAAAACAAACCACTTACACATTACAGAACTCAATATGTACAAGAGACCGGAGAAAAAATATCTTTATGTTCGTATTTAACCGACGGAGCTGCCTTTCAGGGCCGGCCTTTCTAACATTTCCCAGTCAGTAAACGTCAACGAATGTATCGAACTTTTTCATTCCGCAGCCTGCTCGTACGAAGAGCGAGCGAGGGAAAAAAGCAGAACGTGAACAGAAAATAAACGAATAGAAGCGAGAAGAGAATAACGGAGGTACGGCGTGAGACGCCAGCTTAAGCTTCTTCGCGGAGATTATGTGAGAAGGATGTAAGCTCGTTAAGGTGTAATTGACCCATTTGTATATGAACAAACGTCTCGTCCCGCCCGCTCCTGAAACGTGGCGTGTCTATAGATTTTCGGTTTATTATCCGTGACCACGCCCACTTTTACTCGGAGGGTGGGGTAATTAGAAATCTTGAGCTGAGTGAGGTTTTTTTTTTTTTTTTTTTTTTTTTTTTACTTAAGCACCTCTGAAAGCCATTAAAATGTGAAGTCGTGCAGTGCAGGAAAGGAAGATTAAAAGATTAAAAAGGAAAATATCCCCCCCTCCCCCCCCCCCTCCCCCGCTAAAAATCTGTCTCGTCTCTAAGCTAATTCAATATTCCATAATAAAATCCCGTAAATAGCATCTAGACCCACATACACTTACCTTTAAACCCCCTCCTCCCCCACCCCCACCCCCACCCCCAAAAAAAAACAAATCAGGGATAGAAAATGCAGACTGAAGATTTGTTTGTTTACATTTCCGTGGCATGGATTATTTTCCTATAACCACACAGTGTTACATTTTTGCGTGTGTGTGTGTGTGTGTGTGTGTGTGTGTGTGTGTTTACATCCAGACCATCATTTTCAGTCCACGTATCAGACAGCGACCCTGGACTTACTGCTCCTCTCTCACGCCGATGTCTCACACAAGATACTTTAAACTGAGCGCAACTGAGACATGGTTATGTGGGTATTAAATCCTCGTTAAGCACGCTTAACTCATGTAAATGTACCTGGTTTCCTCGCTGTATTCAATCGTGCCACTGAAAGGCTCGCTGCGTGGTCTGCTTGTGCTGACTCTGCTGCTCCGGGGGAAATAAATAAACCGATGAATAATTCAGGATCGATGCAGAAGCACCTCGGGCTCTGCTAAACGATCGTACTTTAGCATGTATACGCATAACGTCTGCCAAAGCAAAGTGAGCAAAAGCTTTAAAAAATGGCCTTTTATGTGCATCACTTATCTCACTCATAACACACTTTACTGACTCCGGTTTCGCATCATCGCTTTTCAGTAGATCTTTTCCTACTCAGGGTGCCAAGATTTATAGCACAACTATGGAAAGCAGCGCTGCAGGTCGCGTGTTAAATAAACGTGACGCTAATATCGGATTCAGAATGTCTTGACATGGCGGCCATTTTGGATGGCGTTCTCACAGGGAGAGCTGTTTAACTGTAATTAACAGCGAGGCGCCTTTGTAGACAGACGCGGTGAGAAGTGGCATTTTTTTCTGGGATGGCGCTCTGGAGTAGAAGTATTGGCACCTTTCATGAAAATTAATTTCCAAAATAAGCGCACAGTACAGTAAGTGATGTAAGGCTATGTCAGGTAGTTTTCAAACATTATGTTTTCTTTAGTGCAGTTATTTCCTGCAAAGCTCTACTGTCGCCTCCAAAACTATTGGCACCCTTCCAAAAAATAACGGGCAGAAACTGAGCGTAGACGATCATCACACATCACATGCGCAATTTCCTTGTAAGAGGTTAGAGAACATAGTTACTTCTTCTCCAACATAAAATCATTTTCTTAAGAACTATAAACAAACCAATAAATAAATAAATAAATAGATAGATATTAGTAGTAATGGTAAAAGTATTTTCCCCCATATACCAGTATTTTCCTTCAAAAAAGTGCAAAATTTTACGACAACCCTAAAGATATTAATGCAAGCAAATTTTCATCATTAAAAAAAGGTTCATTTAAATGTAATATTAATAAATTAACGAGTCATATTTAAATATTTAACTCTATTTGTCGCGTTACATTATATTCATCACCCTCAACACAAAAGAAAGATGGTTGTTAACCTGCACAGGATCAGAGTTTTTATTATTATTATTATTATTATTATTATTTTAAATACACGAACACGCTATCGGTCAATTCTCTCCTGATAATAACGGCAGGGTTGCTGATTCACGGTGTGTCGGAAACTTGTGTGCATGCAAATGCTCTTTTTGCTCACTTAAATAGTGGGGTGTCAATAATTTCGGCGCTGACGGTAAACACAGGCGAAAGGCGAGGCGGACTGGGAGGAGGTGAAAACAGACGGAGTGTGTGTTATAAATAATTCAACGGTGACAGTTTTGTCTGCACTGGAGTCAGAATGAAGCTCTGATGTTAAACTGCAGAACATCTGCTTTCATTTGCTGATGTTTATATCTACATCGTCCGAGGCATGAAGCCATCACGCGCTTCCTCACGTGTACGCATTATATATAACGCCACCTCGAGATCCGTGAGACACGAACATCTCCAGACGCTCGCTATTTACGTCTGTTCATTTGTCAGACGCTTTTATTTGACGTGCTTTCTCTCGAGTGATTTCACGGAGCTCACACAGCTCAAGCCTCGAGGTTTCCGTGGTGACGCTTTGTCAGACGTCTTAACCTCCAGGTTCAGGTCAGATGATTGCGTTTTGATGGATAAGTAATAAATAACTGGGTTGGTTTGATGAAGTTACTCTTACCACCCTGAAGATTACTCTCCTATAGGAGTATGTCCTCGAGTGCTTTATTCCTCTTTCACCACAGACTTTTTATCCATTAACAGTTACATCTCATGTTGTAGAAACAACTCAGTTTGTGTTTTACTTCCGATCTGTTTTACAGAGCCCTTGAACTGGAGATTCCTTCCATGAGTGATAATAAACGTCCCCATTACTACGTCAGCAAATACACACGTTTTTTTAATCTGTTCATCATTAGACGAGCACGCGCCGAACAGGTCTCTGTGAGCGAGCTGCTACCTCAGAAGCGATAACGTGTTAGAAGGAGCGCGTTAATATAAACCTGCATTACCGCGCTGCTGTTATAGAACATTAATCAACACCTTCTGACCAATCACGATCCAGAATTCGACGGCGCCGTGGTGTAAGAACCGCCGAAATAATTCATCCAGAGACATTTTTCAGGGAATATACTGCAGTATCAAATATCGAAACACGCTTGATTTATGATGCAATCATCAGCGTTGAATTTTTTTTTTTTTTTTTTAAAAAGGCAAAGAAATTGAGACAGGAATCGTTTCTAGAACATGCATCTATTATACATTCAGTAATTATTCATACTTTGTGCTGCATATTGTGCTTTTTTTTTTTCTTTGTACAATTATAGATTAGGGTTCGCTCAGAATTTAAAGCAGCGGTGTTGTATAACCTCTGAGGATTTGGGGATTACAAGCATCATCGGTAACAACAGGCATCAAGATAAAAGTACACACACACACACACACACACACACACACACACAATTTCAGCCTGCCAATTCAGACGTGATTTTAGACCAGAGTTGGAGTGATGATATGCTAAATCTAAAACATTCCGTTAGCCATTTCATGTCAAGTCTTTCTAAAATTCATTTCGTAACTTTCTGCCGTTGTCTTGGTTACCATAAGCTGCATTTTGACTGTAGATAGTCAAATATTCATCCTAATTTGAGTTTAAAACTGGGGTCGTTTCTATACGTTTCTCTTATGATGTCTCTGGTTTTATAGCGTGGTGCTCAAGCTACATGAAAAACTAAACCCACAAATAAATGATAATCATCAAATCAGCAAATCCATCCAGAGACAGACTGGGAACCAGCAGGAGCTAGAACTCACCTAGATCTATTTTTAACCTTCAGTGAACGGTGTTGAGTGTTCTCTTTCCCTTCTCTCCACTTTCTTTCAGACCGACTCTCCTGCGTTTTAATTTAACTGTAACGGACTTATGAATTTATAATGTAAAGCTTTTAGGGGAACTCGAAACCGACCTCGGCCAGAATCACAGCTTTAGAACGACAGATTAAAATATTTACAAGAGATTGAAAACCAGAGCGAAAGCGAGAGAAAAGAAGAGAGGAATGGGAGCAGATCATCTCAGATCGCTAACTCACTAGCCGAGCGGAGTCTCCGTCGTAACTCAGCATAGCTGTGTCTCTGTATATCTGCATTGCATTCTGGGACACCGAGTCCAGAATGCTCCGATACTTCTATACCGGATATCTCATTACTAGGATTAATATGAGTGTTTGAGGTCGCTGAATTTTGTTCCGATGAAACGCCATGGTAACTGCGCTAGCATTAACGGTAACATCATTATTCTTGACATCAGCACGAGCCACATCCACGGACGTCTTACAGGAGTGATGAAAATACAACACCGACCAACAAATTAGCACCGGAATCAATATAAACATATTTAAAATGCGTTTCAGGTTGAAGATTAACTTTACATTTCATCTACTCTTTTCAAATAATAATGTTGTAGGTTTAAAATTGTATACATTAGATAGCTGCACCAACTGTGTTGGGCTAGCACGCTACAACGGTAATCACCTAATTTATAGTTTAAAACACTGCGTAAAAACAATTTCAGTGAGTATACGAGTGGAACAAAGGTACGGATTACTCAATCTTTTTCATCTCGATCATCATGAAGACTAATTTCCAAACAGTTCTATTCACCGGAGAATGCCGTGCTACACTGGATGGTCCAGAATGACGGAGTTGTGGATGGTTCTGGACGGGCCACCCTGTTCCAACAAGACTGTGCCGTCATCAAGGAGGTGGTGGCGGAGTGATGGTTTGGGCTGGAATATTGGGACGTGATATGGTAGGCCCCTTTAGAGTTCCCTGACGCTGTCAAAATGACCTCTGCGAGATATGTGGAGGTACTAAACGACCATTTTCTGCCGTGGTATAAAAAGAAGAATCAAGCCTTTTCCATGCAGGACAACGCACCATCCCATGCTGCACAACCACCATTGACTCCTTGGTTGTTATGGAAATAAAAGGAGAAAAAAAGTCATGGTTTGGCCACCATCATGTCCTGACCTCAATCCTATCGAGCACCTGTGGAGTATCGTTAAAAGGAAGATCTATGAGGGTGGGCGGCCGTGTACCTCGAAACAGGAGCTCTGGGAGGCAATACTGGCATCCGCTAATGAAATCCAGGCAGAAACTATACATGGACTTACAAGTTCGGTGGATGAGAGAGCCGTTGACGTCATCTCAAAGAAGGGCTCATTTATTAATGTGTACCTTGAACTGTAAATAGGTTTTTTTGCTTTGTGTTTATTTTTTGAAAACTGATCTGTCCATGCGGCACATACGACAGGTTCCTGTTTGGAGCTCGTTATAACCCACTGAATGTTTTCAAACTGCGTTCTGCATAATTATTTGGAGCAACATATTTTGTGTTCTTTTCAAAATATCAATAAAGCTGTTCTCGTTATCAGTTCTTTTACTTGTCATAGCATCCACATCGTACTATCATAGTAACATCATAATCATAACGACTGTCCGGGGGAAAAAACGAAAATGGCACGTGAGTAATAATTTGGAACATGGTCTATTTGATGTAAAACCTCTCGGATGTGATATTTTGTCGCATTTCTGTGTTTAAATCGTGTTTAAATCAAAGCCTCAGCTTCCTGTATGTGTCTTATGCAAGTCATTTTTTAAATTACAATAAGCGCTCCTAGGTTTTGGACGTGAGAGCTGGACGTCTGCTGAGGCTGAGCGCTGTGACAGATTGCGGTGGTGATGAACAGATGAGAGATGTACAGTGACAGTAAAGCAGGACACAGTGACTGTGGACGTGTGTGTGTGTGGAGGTGTAGGTGTGACTGACCGTCACCATCTGTGAGGACGTAATTGTGCGTGTTGGTGTTCATATAAGACATCATCCGTGTAAAAATAAATTCCTCGCATTGAACCTGTTACAGCTAGATTTCAGTTTCTTTAATTTTACACCTTTGGAATTAAAAGTTCTATGCAGCAGGAGGGGCTTTGCAAACATGGGGCTTTTGTCTATTATGAGGTTTGCCCGAAGCAGGCTTTAGGAGATCAACTGGGGAAAAGTTGAAGCTTGAAGAAACATTGAAGTTTGACCAGCTAGAGGTTTTTGACTAACAGTGGTCTCTACTCAATGTGGGGCTTTACCCAATTTGGGCTTCTGCCCCACACAGGGCTTCGGACCAACGTGAGGCCCAACATGGAGTTTCTGCTGAACATGTGGCTTCTGCCCAACCTGTAGCTTCTACAGCATCCGTCCACTCAGGAGCTTTTTCCTCCCCAACATTCGGCTCAACATGGAGCTCCCACCCTACATGGGGTCTTATTTAAGCAGGGATTCTGGTTTCTTCCCAATACAAGGTTTCTGTTCAACATGACCTCATGCAACATGAGGCCTCACCCAACATTAGGATTCAGCTCAACATGGGGTCTCAACTAACAGGGGACTTCTGCCCAATATGGGGCATTGTTTCTGTCCAACATGAGGCCTTGCCCAAAATGGGGCCTCTTCCAACATTGGGATTCTGGTTTCTTCCCAAGAAGGTTTCTGTCCAGCATGGAACCTTGCCCATGACATGGCGTCTCACCCACTTGCCCAACATGAGGCCTCACCCAACACTGGGCCTTGACCAGCAAGAGGTCTTTTACTTGCAGAGATTTTACACAGATGCATCCCTGGCCAACATGGGGCCTCACCCAGAACTGGACTTCTGCCCAAGGCAGGGATTTTGCCCAACATGGCCTCATCCAACATGGGGCTTCTGCCCAACATGGGGCCGTTCCCCAATATAAGGATTCTGTCCAACATGGGTCAGGCCCAAAAACAGCTTCCCAACACACGGGGCCTCACCCAACAAGGGTTCTAAGACAACCTTGACCAAAACGAGGGTTTTTCTCCACACAAGGCTTGTTCCCACCCTAAGGCCTCACCCAGAATGGTGCCTCCCTATTAGGAGCTTTTGTCCAACACAGGGCTTTGTTACATTATTCGACCTAGTGACTCCTCTATACTGTAGGACACGATAGTGTAAACAATGAACAACTGCTCTTTTCCCCTCTTCCCCTAGTTTCTCTTTCCCCGTATGTCTCTGTGACTCTGTCTCGAGTGGGTCGGCTTCTAATTAAAGCCCCACACTGCTTATTATTCAGCCACTGCAGTGTGAGTGCAGAGCTTATTTATTCCGCAGCACACCCTCCTCACACGCTCCTCGCCGTACACCATCCAGCGTGAGCGCTCACGTACCCTCACACCTTTCTCTCATTCTCATTCTCACTTTCTGCTGCACTTCCTCTGGGTTCTGCTCCTGATTTTCACTTCCTAATATCACCCGGAGTTATGCGCAGATTTTATTTTACCCTCGCTCTGGATCAGTACTGACGGGGCGGAGTCACACGGGCAGAGAGGCACCGAGTTCACAGACAGATAGATAGATAGATAGATAGATAGAGAGAGAGAGAGAGAGAGAGAGAGAGAGAGAATAAAACAGAGCCGCTTTTAAAACAAGTTGAGGATGATAGAGAAAGACATACAGAAAGGAAACCTGAAAGAAAGGAAAATAGCAGATCCTAAGCAAGGACTTACCCACTGTGTGTGATGCTCTCATAGGAAAGTAATCAACAACAGAGGGATGTGATGAAGCAGAGTTGGAAGTTATTTTCCTATGATTAAGCATGTCCTGAAGAGTTTTATTCCTCTTATACCACAGCAATTTGCCAACATTTTTAAATTAACAATGAACACCACGTCATACTTTTTATCCATTATCATCCATAGTTACATTTACTTATCACTTACGTTATAGCAGCTATAAACAGTCATTCCTTCACTAGCTTGTCTTTTTGCTCTCGAAGTTAATAAGACAAAAAAAAACAAACAACAAAACAAAAAACGCAGCTCGTCATGTTACCGAGAAACCGCAAAGTGTACACGAGGTATAAAACACACTCATTATTTTTTATCTTCTACATTTCTCTCTCTCTCTCTCTCTCTCTCTCTGCTCCCCTGTTCAATTCATGACCATCCCATGTTTAATTCATATCCATTTTATTTCACCTGATTGATTCGATTCCCTCCTCTCATACATCTTCCTCAGTGCTATTAACTAAATCAGGTCAGGCTTTGACCTTCCACCATGTCTTCAAGGTCATCCTGCTTTTCCTCAGATGAAATGGAAGTCTATGAGCAGCTGTTGAACACCGTCAATATTCATACATTAAAAAAATCCATCGATAATAATGGCATTTAAAAACATGAGCAGGGCAGACTTGAGGAAAAAAAGAAAAGGGGTTTTTCCTCGCTCTCAGAGAGCGATATTGATTAGCCATTATTTTTTAATCACAAGATTATTTCAATATTATCGAGATATAAAGAGTATTTTCAATAAATGACTACATTGTCCTGAAACAGTTCAGTGTAAACTTAAAGAACGTTTACAGATATTTTAGGCCTGTGGGGTTTCTGCCCAAAACAGGGCCTCGCCTAACATGGGGCTTCTAACCAACATGGGACCTCACACAACCTGGGGCTTCTGCCCACCATGGGACCTCATTTAACATGGGGCTTCTGCCCAACATCGGGCTTCTGCCCACCATGGGACCTCACACAACCTGGGGCTTCTGCCCACCATGGGACCTCATTTAACATGGGGCTTCTGCCCAACATCGGGCTTCTGCCCACCATGGGACCTCACACAACCTGCGGCTTCTGCCCACCATGGGACCTCATTTAACATGGGGCTTCAAACCAACATGGGGCTTCAAACCAACATAGGACCTCACCCAACCTGGGGCTTCTGCCCACCATGGGACCTCATTTAACATGGGGCTTCAAACCAACATGGGACCTCACCCAACCTGGGGCTTCTGCCCACCATGGGACCTCATTTAACATGGGGCTTCAAACCAACATGGGGCTTCAAACCAACATGGGACCTCACCCAACCTGGGGCTTCTGCCCACCATGGGACCTCATTTAACATGGGGCTTCAAACCATCATGGGGCTTCAAACCAACATGGGACCTCACACAACCTGGGGCTTCTGCCCACCATGGGACCTCATTTAACATGGGGCTTCAAACCATCATGGGGCTTCAAACCAACATGGGACCTCACACAACCTGGGGCTTCTGCCTACCATGGGACCTCATTTAACATGGGGCTTCTGTCCAACATGGGGCTTCTGCCCACCATGGGACCTCATTTAACATGGGGCTTCTGCCCAACATGGGGCTCCTGCCCACCATGGGACCTCATTTAACATGGGGCTTCTGCCCAACATGAGGCTTCTGCCCAACATGGGACCTCATTTAACATGGGGCTTCTGCCCAGCATGGGACATCACCCAACCTGGGGCTTCTGCCCACCATGGGACCTCATTTAACATGGGGCTTCTGCCCAACATGGGGCTTCTGCCCAACATGGGACCTCATCTAACATGGGGCTTCTAACCAACATGGGACCTCACCCAACCTGGGGCTTCTGCCCACCATGGGACCTCACCAAACTTGGGGCTTCTGCCCAACATCGGGCTTCTGCCCACCATGGGACCTCACACAACCTGCGGCTTCTGCCCATCATGGGACCTCATTTAACATGGGGCTTCTGCCCAACATCGGGCTTCTGCCCACCATGGGACCTCACACAACCTGGGGCTTCTGCCCACCATGGGACCTCATTTAACATGGGTCTTCAAACCAACATGGGACCTCACCCAACCTGGGGCTTCTGCCCACCATGGGACCTCATTTAACATGGGGCTTCTGCCCAACATCGGGCTTCTGCCCACCATGGGACCTCACACAACCTGGGGCTTCTGCCCACCATGGGACCTCATTTAACATGGGGCTTCTGCCCAACATCGGGCTTCTGCCCACCATGGGACCTCACACAACCTGGGGCTTCTGCCCACCATGGGACCTCATTTAACATGGGGCTTCTGCCCAACATCGGGCTTCTGCCCACCATGGGACCTCACACAACCTGGGGCTTCTGCCCACCATGGGACCTCATTTAACATGGGGCTTCAAACCAACATGGGGCTTCAAACCAACATAGGACCTCACCCAACCTGGGGCTTCTGCCCACCATGGGACCTCATTTAACATGGGGCTTCAAACCAACATGGGACCTCACCCAACCTGGGGCTTCTGCCCACCATGGGACCTCATTTAACATGGGGCTTCTGCCCAACATGGGGCTTCAAACCAACATGGGACCTCACCCAACCTGGGGCTTCTGCCCACCATGGGACCTCATTTAACATGGGGCTTCTGCCCAACATCGGGCTTCTGCCCACCATGGGACCTCACACAACCTGCGGCTTCTGCCCACCATGGGACCTCATTTAACATGGGGCTTCAAACCAACATGGGACCTCACCCAACCTGGGGCTTCTGCCCACCATGGGACCTCATTTAACATGGGGCTTCAAACCAACATGGGGCTTCAAACCAACATGGGACCTCACCCAACCTGGGGCTTCTGCCCACCATGGGACCTCATTTAACATGGGGCTTCAAACCATCATGGGGCTTCAAACCAACATGGGACCTCACACAACCTGGGGCTTCTGCCTACCATGGGACCTCATTTAACATGGGGCTTCTGCCCAACATGGGGCTCCTGCCCACCATGGGACCTCATTTAACATGGGGCTTCTGCCCAACATGGGGCTTCTGCCCAACATGGGACCTCATTTAACATGGGGCTTCTGCCCAGCATGGGACATCACCCAACCTGGGGCTTCTGCCCACCATGGGACCTCATTTAACATGGGGCTTCTGCCCAACATGGGGCTTCTGCCCAACATGGGACCTCATCTAACATGGGGCTTCTAACCAACATGGGACCTCACCCAACCTGGGGCTTCTGCCCACCATGGGACCTCACCAAACTTGGGGCTTCTGCCCAACATGGAACCTCATTCGACATGGAGCTTTTGACCAACATGGGGCTTCTGCCCACCATGGGACCTCAAAAAAGGGTGCAACGGACCATAAAACTCACGGTTCTGATCATAATATGATTTTTGAGTCAATTTTTTTTTTTTTTGCAAAAGGTGGGGGGGGTTCAAATGTAACTTTGCTTCATTACTTAAAGAACACTTACAGCAAGGAACTTTTGCCTATGGTTTTAACAAAAACGGTGGAATTGAGTTCTGTATTGTGATTGGTCAGAGCGTGTTGATTTATATTAAATTAGGTTTATATTAACGGGCTCGTTCTGATACGTTCTCGTTTCTATGGTAACAGCTCGTTCACCGGGACTCCTACTGTGGATGCTCCACTGACAATAAACAGATTTAAAAACGCTTGGGATTTTTTGATACGGTGAAGTTTTATGCACCATTCATGAAAGGAGTCTCCGGTGTCAGAGCTTTGCAACAGTCAGAAAATGAAAA
>NC_071270.1:26282551-26317551 GCF_023375685.1 Ictalurus furcatus
CTCTCTCTCTCTTGCTCTCTTTCTCTCTCTCGCTTCTCTCTCTCGCCTCTCGCTCTCTCTCTCTCGCTCTCTCTCTCTCTCGCCTCTCGCTCTCTCTCTCTCTCTCTCGCCTCTCTCACTCGCCTCTCTCACTCTCTCTCTCTCTCTCTTTTGCTCACTCTCTCTCTCTCGCCTCTCTCTCTCTCTCTCTCTCTTGCTCACTCTCTCTCTCTCTCTCTCGCCTTTCTCTCGCTCTCTCTCTTCTCTCTCCCTCTCTCTCTTTCTCGCCTCTCTCTCTCTCTCTCTCTCACCTCTCCCTCTCTCTCTCTCCCTCTCTCTCTCTCGTTCTCTCTCTCCCTCTCTCTCTCTCTCTGTGAAAATAACCGTATACCGTACACTGACAGATTGACTGATGACTACGACGCTGTATTGATTTTCTCCACACACTTAATAGACGAGGATCTGAAAACTCCAAACTCCTCTTTACAATTTCTCACATATATCTTAAATATATAAAAGAACAGAATTTATTTTATTTTCAGAGTTATTTGTACAGTACAGCAAGGACAAACATCCTGACTAACCTAAGAAAGAAGAAACCTTGAGAGGAACCAGAACTCAGGAGTCCATCCTCACAGGACCTCCATGAAATAGACTTCGCTAGCAATGAGAATGACAGTGTAATTAAAAATAATTGTCGCGAAGGTAAAGGTTAGGCTGTATAATGTATGTGGACCTTGGGATGGCAGGAGTGGAGCCTACATGAGGCAAGAGCTTGTAGATTCTCAGGCTCAGGATGAGAGGAGGAGCTTGTGGATGGCAGGTTTCAGGACCTTGTAGGGCTCAGTATGGGAAAATGGAGCTTACGGGCTTATAAAATATAAAGAAAGTTCATCCCTAGTGACGAGAATATCATTAAAAAAAATAGTTGGGATTAATTATGCGATAATTAAAGGGCACCAACTGGTTGAAAAGAGGTTAGAATAAGGCAGAATGTAAGGAGTAAAAGTTTTCAGGCTTAGATCAGGAGCTTGTAGGCCTCAGGACAGGAGAATGAGCCTGTGAGTCTCAGCACAGCAGGAGAATGATCAGGAGCTTCAGGAATAAGAGCTAGTGGACCTCAAGATGGCAGGAGTAGGACCTTTTGGCATGAACATGGCAGGAGTATGAATTTTTGGGCCTCAGGATGGGAGAAGGAGAAGCTTGTGTCCTCAGGATGGCAGGAGTAGAACCTTCTGGAATAAGTATGAGTTTGTGGGCCTCAGGATGGGAGAAGGATGACCTTATGTGTCTCAAAATGGCTGGAGGAGGAGATTATGGGCCTGAGTATTGCAGAGGTTGGAGCTTGTAGGACTCAGTATGTCAGGAGTATAATATTGTGGGCATCAGCATGGCAGCAGGAGGGGTTTGTGAGCCTGAAGATGGGAGAAGATGGCAGGAGTAGGCACTTGTGGTCTAAGAATGGATGGAATAGAATCTTGTGGGCTTTAAGATGGTAGAAGTAGAAGCTTGTGGCCCATTGGATGGCAGATGGAGGTGCTTATGACAGGAGGAGGAGCTAGTCATCTTAGGATGGCAGAAGTAGGAACTTCTGGGCTTCAGAGAGGCAGAAGGAGGGGTTTGTGGCCAGCAGGATGATTGGAATAAGTGTAGCAGTTTGTGGGCCTCAGTATATCAGAAGTAGGAGCTTTTAGACTGAGGATGGCAAGTCTGAAGGAGGAGATACTCATGGCCAGAACATAGTAGAAATAAGAGCTTGAGTGTTTCAAAATGGTACAAGAAAGAGTCTGTGAGCCTGATGATGAGGTAGCCATCAGGATAACTGGAGGTTAGGTGTAGAAGCTTGTAGAAGCTAGGTGTAGAAGCTTGTGGGCCTCAAAATGGCAGAAGTAAGAGCTTGTATGCCATAAAATGTCAGGTGTAGGAGCTTATGTGCCTCACAATGACAGGAGTCCTGCAGAGGGCAGAAGTAGAAACTCCTGACTGATGACTAGAACAAGCCCGAAGGTGGCAAGAGTAGGAGTTTATGGCCCGAGAATGGGAGGATTAGAATCTCATGGCCTCAGGATGGCAGCAGATGAAGCTTGTGTATATCAGATATTATGGATAGAAGCTTGTGCACCTCCAGTGCTGAGAATTAGAAGGTTGTAGCCTGGAAGAATGGAAGGATTCATAGCTTGTGGGCCTCAAGATGAGAGAAGGATGACCTTGTGGGCCTCAAGATGGGAGAAGGATGACCTTGTGGGCCTCAAGATGGGAGAAGGATGACCTTGTGGGCCTCAAGATGGGAGAAGGATGACCTTGTGGGTCTCAAGATGGGAGAAGGATGACCTTGTGGGTCTCAAGATGGCAGAGGTAGAAGCGTGTGGCCATCATGATGACTGGAAAAGGCGTGGTAAATTGTGGGCCTCATAATGGCAGAAGGAAAATGTTGTGGCCTGAGGATGGAAGGAGAGGAAGCATTCCATTGCACTGGTTTGACAATATCTTCTAACAGTTTCCTCCAGCCAAGAAAATAAATCACTCTCAGTACCACAGCTGGAGAAACAATAACTGCAGAGCGTCCTCGAGTTCATCCGTTCATCTCCGCAGTCCCTCATGCTGTATTTGTTGGCTGTCGTCGTTTGTGAATCTGAGCTCTGGTGTCCTGAAGTCGGTCCGATCGACAGACGGATTGATCGAGCGTGCTCAGTGGGATGAGAAGAGGGCGGGGCAGGAGGGGCGGAGCATACCCTCTGAGCATGCTCAGTCCACAAGACTTCTGAACTTCCTCGTCCTTATTAGATCTTCTGATAAATATTTGGTGAGTCTGTGCTCGCTGTCTCAGCGCCAAAGGCACTCAAGGTTACAGGGTGACGCATCACTTCCCTCGGGGGTGGGGACAGGAGTAAAAGGCGGAGCTTTGGTGTTCCTTAGGCGACCGATGAACGAAGTACAGATCTTCAGGCTGTCTTTATAACTCATGCTGTAAATGGTGGAAGCTTGGATTTACTAATTGGTTGATGAAGAGGAACACCCACACACACCCACCCACACACACACACACACACATATACGCTCAACCTCCCATTCTGAGTGTGTCTCTGCGTGCGTGTGTGTAGCGGCTATTATGTTGTGTAGGTGTACAAATGACCCCATTCGTTCAGGAGATCCAGCCGACACATTTCAAATCAACATAAGCGAGCGCTCTTCATCTTTATGTGTGTGTAAAGAGAGAGATGGATGAGTGAGGGGGAGGAAGAGGAAGAGTGAAAATGAAGGGAAATCGCTGGTGTGCTGGAGATCGAGAGAATAAAGGAGACAGATGGAGAGCAGAGACAGAAAGAGAGAGAGAGAGAGTTCTTAACTGAAACATGAGCTGAGGACAGAGATGAGAGAGACTGACAGAGTGAGAGAAAGGAAGGAGAGTGTGTGTGTGTGTGTGAGTGTGTATGAGAGCGAGAGAGAGAGAGAGAGAGAGAGAGAGAGGGCGCCTGCAGGCAGTCATAGCTGTCCAGAGAGGACAGTCTGTGCTCTCACCGAGTTCCACGTCCTGAGTCCTCCAAATGCAATTAGAAATGTGTTGTGTATCGTTTACATCATCTTCCCTGACTTTAAAGAGTGAAGCGACGGATTAATAACAGACTGTTGTGAAATTTATGGAGTCAGACTTTTAGGAGTAATGTAATATGAAACATTCCTGGCAATCAAGTGTCAGAAATTTGATCGGAAACAAGCTGAAAGTCCAATCCAGAACCTACAAAATACTCTCCGTACCCCAGATCCATCAGCAAAAGCCCCTCTTCAGACAGGATTAGTTTTCCGTGTGGAGGTATGTGATGTAATTATTCCTCGAGTATCTCTGGGATTTCAGTTTCATCTGAATCGGTCGTGTCATTTCTACAGACGTGTGTGGAAAGATTACCCTGTGTTTTAATCTTCTAGAAAAAAAATAACCCCAGGTAATATAGACACGCTCACCGGTCGCTTTAATAGCAACACCTGTTCGCCTGCTCATTTATGCTTTATCGTGTGGCAGCAGCTCAAATGCATACACATTTCATACAGATACAGGTCAAGAGCTTCAGGTAATGCTCACAGCGAACATCAGGATGAAGAAAAATGTGCAGCTGTACTGGTGTTCCTAATAAAGTGGACGGTGAGCGTGTATCCCGTGCGAGTTGACTTGCTGGCAGAGATTGCGTTATATCCTGTAGGAAAGGGCAAAGGCACAGCTCAGAACAATAAACTATAGATGATGGTTAAAAGGACGTGTCAGAGAAGCGATACGTTACAGATATGTTATGGTCACGTGACCTACTAATGAAGACCACGCCCCCTACAGCAAGCACTTATAATAAAGGTCAAAAGAATGCGTTTGTTTGAAAACGAGGTGTGTGGACTATACGTAGGCATGGAGTTTTGCTGTTTGAGACACGCCCGTGTCTGATTTATGCAGAGATCACTTATCCTGCAGGACTGGATCAGAATTAGCGCAGAAGTCCGACTCCGAACTCCGACAGCATCCTGACAGACGCGCATCTGGAAAACATGTTCGAGTACCACGCACGGCAGGTGTATTATCTGATGATTGCGAACAATAAAGGAAGCAGTTTAGCATGGAGCATTAAATGTGTAAACCCTCCCACGGAGATGTCTACTCGGCCAGCTTTGCGGAGGTGTTTAGTATCTCGAACAGACTTGTTGATGTTTGACGCTGTACGACACACTCATCTGTAAACATTGACAAAACGATGTCACGGAGCTAATACCTTTGTATACTCAGAACATAATCGGATAACGCGGCAGGCGGTCGTTCGTTTTCTCTGTACGTGTGTAACACAGATCTCGTTTCTGCGACTCGTCACTTCCTAGTGTGAACGTAGGATCAGGTAGGGGGCGTGGCCTAAAGTCTGAAAGGGGAGATTGCCTAACAATGTTCCTAGAACTAGCGTTTTAAATAAGGGCCTTGTTTATGATCATATTCTTCATGTTTAACTGCCATCACTATTGTAATGTGTGTGTGTGTGTGTGTGTGTGTGTGTGTGTGTTTGGAGACAGCCTTATCCGGTCTCCTGGCAGTGTGAATGAGGGATTTGAGAAGCCTCTCCTTCTCCAGCGTTTGTAAACGCAGCAGAAAACGCAGCAGACAGAGCGAGAAGATCCAGCAGTGTTCCCAGAGCGCCCTCGGCCACAGACGGGTCACGAGGCTCGATGATGTCAGCGGGAGCAGTAATTACACACACGGACTCACACTCGAGCAAACACACGACTGCTATAAACGAATTTAAAGACACAGGCACCTGTCAGAATCAATTTCAGTAAAGGGGGTGTGGCCTGTGAACTCGTTAACTTCAGTAAAGGGGGCATAGCCTATGATCCTGTCAGTCATAGTGAAGGAGGTGTGGCCTTTGTGATTGCTGCTTCTGTCACAGTGAAAGAGGCGTGGTCTCTTTCCCCATCAGCCACAGTAAGTAGCCTCTGTAACCGAATAACAGTAAAGGAGGTGTGGCCTCTGTATCTGTCAATCACTGTAAAGAGGCATGACCTCTATCTGGCAATCACAGTGAAGGAGGTGTGGCCTCTGTATCTGTCAGTCACAGTGAAGGAGGTGTGGCCTCTGTATCTATCAGTCACAGTGAAGGAGGTGTGGCCTCTGTATCTATCAGTCACAGTGAAGGAGGTGTGGCCTCTGTATCTATCAGTCACAGTGAAGGAGGTGTAGCCTCTGTGTCTGTCAGACAAAGTGAAGGAGGTGTGGCCTCTGTATCTATCAGTCACAGTGAAGGGGTGTGGCCTCTGTATCTATCAGTCATAGTGAAGGAGGTGTGGCCTCTGTATCTATCAGTCACAGTGAAGGAGGTGTGGCCTCTGTGTCTGTCAGTCACAGTGAAGGGGTGTGGCCTCTGTATCTATCAGTCACAGTGAAGGAGGTGTGGCCTCTGTATCTATCAGTCACAGTGAAGGAGGTGTAGCCTCTGTGTCTGTCAGACAAAGTGAAGGAGGTGTGGCTTCTGTTCCTGTCACTGCTGCCCACTGAAGGAGGTGTGGCCTTTGTTCTGGTCACTTTCTCACTGCAAACTCTTTTTGATCTGCACAAAACGGTATCGCTCGAGCTTATATGGTCTTCCACTGACAGCTTTTACTCGGATTTCCCACCTGTTCACATCTCACTGATTTTATTTTGCTTTTCAAAACCCTTAAGGCTTACAGGACGAAAACAGAACTCAGCAAAAAATGTCCTATAACAACAAAAAAAAAACCCCACTGATAAAGCACGCGCTCTTAAACATCACTACAGTGCTGTGTCTCGTGAAAGTACAGCTCTGGGTTCTGTTCAAATGTGTAAATGGTTTAAATGCTTCCAGTCTGTTCCTCTCGACTCATGATCCATTACGATTTGCACCATGACTTGTCAGAATTTTCTTATCAGATGTAGTAAGGAAAAAACCTGCAGCGTACGTCCTTTGTATTCTTTTCTCCTGTGTGGCTTAAGACTTCTTTAAAAGGAACAAACTCTTTGAAAGAACCTCTGCACACTAAGAAAGATGGGAGCGGGGGGGCTGACAGTTTGGTATTTTGGTGGTGGGCTGAGTCCAGCTGATACTATCGTTGAGAGATAAAGGTGAACTGCGTCATAATATGAAATACGAGAGAACACAAACATGGAAGACCAAAAAAAAAAATTTAAAAAAAATAAAGTGAGACCCAAAGTAAATCAGACTCTTCACTGTGGTTCTGTAGAGTGAGAGAGGAGAGCAGCATCAGGGCTGTGTCACTTAGCACCATCACGTGGTCATCAGTGAAATTACACCTTATTAATAACAAACGAACAGACACTCTGGGATGTGTCGCAAACACAGTGCACCAGTGAGAGAGTCTTGGTTTCTGGGTTTGGCCGAGACATGCGTGTTAGAGTAATACTGCGGCGTTAAATATTTTTTATCTAATCTCCATTTACTTCATCTGTAGTGTGGGTTTGGTCATGAAGGGGAAAATCCACGCGTAGAAGAAAACTTCCAAACTCACTTCCAATGACTTTTGGAGTGATCTTTAATCCAGTTTTATCCTGGGAGCTGATTGTCGTGCAAGTCATGTGTTGCATGTCCATGGGATTTGAACCCACAACCTTTTCATCAGTAACACAGAACCGTTCAGAGCCCCGCCCCATGTAACAGGAGTATACTTTAACTACGGAATAAAGCACTCACTCACTCACTCACGTTGTTCTGTTATAGTGAAATACTGAGGAGTTTCCAGCTTCAGCAAATAATCTGCTGTCTGGTTTTTCCAGAATTCCCTGCTCCCTTTTAGACAGGGGTGCCATTATTATTAGAATGAGGTCTGTTTGAGTTTTTTGTGCTTGAAATTAGTACGAGATACGAGACCTTTTTTTTTTTGATGATCCTTTTATTTTACTTAATATGCTGCATATTAAAGCAGCAGTGTGGATTTAATTTTTTTTTACTGCCCTCTGCTGTCTGAGAGGTGAATTGCAAGGGCAAACATGATACAGCGGCTGAGGAAACGCGTAAAGCGTAAATGCGAATATATGGATGAGCGGATATGTAGATCTACCCTCATTGATTCCTGAATTTTCGGACACCGTGTAGAATTAAAAAAGGGGGTGACCTGAGCAGTTGTTATGGCTGGGGGGGCGGGGCTAGTTTCAATGACGTAAAGTGTAAATAATGTAATTCTGAAATGAAATATGAAGAAATTACAGAGATACCGACTGAATGGAAACATTACAATTCATCTTTTTCTTTTCAATGCTATGCTAGAAAATTATGATCGCTAAAAGGTTTGAAAGCGCCTTGAAAAAAAATCACAGACTCCTCCTTTAATATCATTTGTGTGTATGTGTGTGTGTGTGAGTGTGAGTGAGTTTATTTGAACCCTTTTCTAGAGAAAGTGTCATTATAAAGCTGCCCTGAAGGTGAGAGTAGCTGTCTTGGTGTGTACTGGTGTGTAATCTTCCACTTGGTAAGGAGTCCTATACTTAAACTGCTCTCAAGCTGTGTGTGTGTGTGTGTGTGTGTGTGTGTGTGTGTGTGTGTATTTTAGTCCCTATGTGTCTTGACTTTATCTTCAGCACTACACCAGAATAAACCTACTCAGTAAATGACAGATTAACACCAACACACACACACACACACACACACACACACACACACACACACACGCTCCAGACACTTTCACCAATCACTCCTCTCCTCTACAGTGCGTTATTGTCATCATCATCACCAGCTCCGTCTGAGGACTTTCTGAATGGAGCACTTCTGGCCCGACACCCACACAGACCTTCATTACCATGTCTGAGTGCAGGCCAAGTGGCTCTACAGCCGCCAGACAAACATTATTCAAACGCCGAGCCAGCTTCACGCCAGCGTTAACGACACGACACGACACGTTCTCTACACACGCCGCCGCTCGCCCCATCTGTAGCTCAGACACGGCTAAAAACGACACGCGCGTTTGATCGTTTACAAGTCCCTTCAACACACGTCTTCACTTTTTAATGTATAGTGTTAAACTGTAGCTTCAATCCTGTTTTTCATCGTAACCTGATCATTAACACACACCCGGCGGTCATAAGTATGTGGACACCCGACCATCTGAGCAAACTGGTACCATAAAGCAGGAAAATCAGGGAGAAAATGGAGAGGGACGTGAAGAACTTTAATGACATGATGAGTCAAATCTCAGAGTGAGGCCACGCCTCTTTCCTTTTAGACTGAAAGATGTTGAGGTCATGCCTCTTTTTTTATCTCTGGCTGATAAAGACGTCAGGCGTCAGTGCTCACAGCGTCGAGCCATGCTGCGCCGTCCAATCTCTGCACTAATCAGACCTTGTTAGTGTTGGATTAATTGTGTGCCGAGGGAATTAAAGTGGTCAGTACAGAAAGCCAGGATGTGTTTAATTGGTGTTGGATTAGCTGCAAGACCTGAGGGTCTGGTGTGTGTGTGTGTGTGTGTGTGTGTGTGTGTAATCACATCTGGTGTACAGCAGCCATATGGTGTGCTGTTTGTGTTTCTGCTTCATGTTTGTGTATGTACAGGAACAGCGCTGCTGAGCTCTGGACTGTGATTGGTCAGAAGGTGGTGATTAGTTCTCTATAACAGCGGCTCAGATAGCAGTGCAGGTTTATATTAATACGCTCGCTATAATCCGTTATCGTTTCTATAGTAACAGCTAGAAAACAAAACAAATAAAAGCTCTCTCTCTCTCTCTCTCTCTCTCTCTCTCTCTCTCTGTCTCTGGCAGCATGACAAACAAATAAAAAAATAAATCGAAATGTTTTAAAAGCCTGTGCAGAGAGAGTACAGGGTGAGCGTAATATCTCGATTGGGTGATAAAATGTGAGGAAACGAACGATGTGAATGATACAAAAACGTCATCAGAATATACATGCACCGAAAAAAAGCCAAAACTATCAACTATAAACTATAGCAGCTATAAACCGCAAAAAAGAAACCGCAAAGCACTGACACTGGAGACTCCTTCCATGAATGTTACATAAATATTTATTCTCTTTATAGAAAACGTCACCATGTCAACGATTTTTAAAAATCTGACTATGTGGAGCGTCCGCTGTACACGTCCCTGTGAACGAGCCGTTACTATAGAAACGATAACGTATTAGACCAAGCACGTTAATATAAAACCTGCGCTACTGTCAGCGCTGCTGTTATAGACGACTAATCAACACCTTCTGACCAATCACGATCCAGAGTTTAACAGCACAGCTACAGTTTCCTCCTTCCTCCATCTTGACCTCCTAACTACATGTATGCTTTCATCATAAATACAAAGCCTTAAGTACTGCAGGGAAATCTGGCGAATTTAAAATAAAACACAGTTTACTGAAGCGCACGTCTGATCTAGGCCGATCCCTCGACCTGGTAAATTATTATGCCAGTTTTTGGCTCTCAGCTCCTCAGCGGTTGTCTGACAAGGTCACGTCAAAGCGAGGCGACAGCGTTCAGACCATCATCACCATCACTTCAGAACCACGCTCAGATGTCACAGTGTTTTCAGCTCGTATCAATCCGATTAGATCGGACACCCTCGATCACATGACCTCCTGTCCTGGATTAAGCCTGCACCTGTGAGCTTGTAATGATATAACGCTATATCTGATGCCTTGTGTTCAGGTTTCATGAGGATATTCAGTAGAAATATAGACTACTCATGTGTGCCGTTGATGTTCTAGTCACATTTTAGGCTTCGGTCGTCTACCAGAAGTCTGGTGTGGTGAAGATTACAGAAGGAAACACATTGAAGAATGAACATTCTATTACTAGGGATAAATTCATACATTTATAATCTATATCCTGAATTTTGGGACAATGACAATTGTTAAAAGCGCTATACAAATTACACTGAACTGGAATTGAATATTACATGAAGCATTCAGAGAAACGTTTCCATTCATAAGACCACCACTGAGGAATTATTGTTGTACTGCCATCTAGTGGTCAGATAGAAGATTGTCATTTCTTCCACAGCCCGGTGGTAGAACTTTATCCCCATGTTCCATTATATCACGTTATATTATTATATTATAATATTATGCTTGTACTAACACTGCCTTTCCAAATGAATTCTCTGTTCAGCTGTCTTCAGTAAATGCTATCTATCTACAGCCCTTTCACAATAAAGCTCAAAACAAGCAGCAACTCTTTCAGAATGATGTAACACACAAGTCACGTGACTCAGTCAGCCGATGAACCTTCTCGTTATCCTTTCCAGCAAACAGTGCAGTTTAAATCTCCACAAAAAGACGTCAACATATCATTTAGATAACTCATTATCAACAGTATTAACAGTATGAAAGCATTCATTGCGCTTTGCTGGGAGAGTTTTAGCACTTACAGTATTACCAGAAGGTCCAGGTGTAAAATATTTACCTAAGCCTGACACTTTTGTCCTTTATCTCTCTCTCTCTCTCTCTCTCTCTCTCTCTCTCTCTCTCTTTCCTCTCTCGGAGCTTTTGAGCTGTATTTTTAAAAATATATCGTTTCTAACCGGGGTGCACGGTGGCTTAGTGGTTAGCACGGTTGCCTCACACCTCCCGGGTTGGGGGTTTGATTCCCAGTGTGTGTGTGTGTGTGTGTGTGTGTGTGTGTGTGTGTGTGTGTGTGTGTGTGTGTGTGTGTGTGTGTGTGTGGGGAGTTTGAATGTTCTCCCTGTGCTGCGGGGGTTTCCTCCGGGTACTCCGGTTTCCTCCCCCAGTCCAAAGACATGCATGGTAGGCTGATTGGTGTGTCTAAAGTGTCTGTAGTGTATGAATGGGTGTGTGTGTATGTGATTGTGCCCTGGGATGGATTGGCACCCTGTCCAGGGTGTACCGCGCCTTGTGCCCGATACTCCCTGGGATAGACTCCAGGTTCCCCGCGACACTGAAAGGGATAAAGCGGTATAGAAGATGGATGGATCATTTCTAATCGAAGTTCATGAGGAGTATTTTTTGCCTGTCGGACTGTTACAATCGAAGAACGTTATTAAAGCGAACTGATTGAATTAACCCAATGATTGGCTGCTTCTACATCACGTGATCAATTTAGACCCATCCTATTGGATATGATTTAAACACAATCAACAAAACCATTCAAACGGCACAGCATTAGCCCAAGATGCAATCTTTCATGAGGAAAACGTCAAGTTGAAATGCAGGATTAATAGAAAAGTAAATTACAGTGACTGAGTAAGTTTATGTAGGCTCCATGGTCTACTTCTCAAAGGCAGAAGTGTTGATATGCACACCTACACACTGGGGAGGAAGTCATGAACCACAAAGTGACGTCACCTGAGCGTGCAATACCACTGTCCTGAAATGTACCTGATCTGCATCTGTGCCTTTGACAGAATGTACAGAGGACTGTTGTAATTTCTACAATCCCTTTGTGTTTGTTTGTTTAGAAGAGTGGCTCTTATGAATAAGACGATTTAATCATTTGTGTGGGGGTCAGTGGAGAGACCTTTGACCTCTGGAAGGTTATAGAACATAAACTGTCAGTCATTTCATCATTAAAGGAAGGATTGAACAAAAAGTCAAATATACATAATTTACTCTTTTTGATCATGTTTAACTTGATGTTTGCGGTTTTTTTTTCCTTCTCGGCTCAATGTCAGTAAAGTACACACGTTTCTGTGACGTCACAAGAAAACATCGGATGGTAATAGCTAACAAATAATCAAAAAGTCTCTGCTTATTTATTGACATACCCCACGGTCCTGCCAAAACCCGGGTGTTTGACATTCTCTGAAAATTTGGTCCCAGTGTAGGAAACATTTCGGTTTATTTGCTCTGTCAGTTAACGCTGCAGTTACAGCGAATCGTCTGTTTCCAGCCTCTCTCGCTGATAACACCTTTAACCCACAGCACTGTGAGGGTGTCTTGAATATTACCACATTGTATAAGGGTGACATTTTAATATCTGCATCCGAGCAAGCTAATCGTAAAGCCAATCGGCCGCCGCGACACTTTTTTCCTTTCGTGGAGTGAGTTTCCGTTTCCTTTTCTACCATTTGCATCAGTTTAATTTTAGACTCTAAACCTGAGACAAGCGGCGTCATCTCACAGATATATTCAGCGTTATATAAAAGCCAGTTGGGAGCAGGATATGGGTACAGAACTAAACAGAGACCCAGTTTGCAAAAACACTATTTGTATACACATTTATCCACGGATTTATTAAATATATAACGTTGTACGTTGCCTTCATAGAGTATGCGTACGACCAAGTCGTCCAGAATGTTCCCATAAATAAGCTCTATTTGCGATTGATGTAAACACACTCCAGACACACTCATAGCTTCTGGTCTTGGTGAGTCTTCACGTCGTTCTCGAATCTTCAGGTATGTCAGGAGTAATACTTATAACCTTGTCTTTTAATGTGACTTCTTGGTGTACCATCAGAAGATCTCACTCTAGTAAAGCAGGGATAAATATTATAGCCTTCTCCTTTCTCCTGTTAAGACGTGTAATTCCTATGAACAGGGAAAGAGACCGGGAGCCTGTTTGGGAGTCCGTCCTGTGTGCATGTTCTCCCTGTGCTTTGGAGGGGGGGGTTCCTTTAGGTACTCCGGTTTCCTCCTCCAGTCCAAAAACGTGTACAAATTGTCCGTAGCGTGTGCGGACACACATCTATGTGTGTGTGTGCCTTACGATGGCTTTGCATCCAGGGTGTCCCCCGCCTTGTGCCCGGAGTTCCCTGAGATCCAGGCTCCAGGCTCCCCCACGACCCTCTGTAGGATAAGTGGTATGGAAAATATATAGATGGAAATGAGACCATTCCTTCACTCGCCACACACACACACACACACACACACACACACACACACACACACCTTCAGCCCCTGGATCTGTCAAGTTCAGCATTTTCTTCAGGATAGACATGATTTAAAAAGTGTAGCAATGAAATGACAGTTGTTCTAATAGTCGTCGTAATTAATTCATTGTTTGTGTTGTGTTAGTTACCTTGAGCAAAAAGGGGGGAAAAAAAAACCCCAATCAATGCTTCATATGATGTCTTTACTGTAAACCTATCCCTCAAACCACCACATCTAGTTTTTCAGTAAGGCCATTCGGATGTGGTTTAGGACCAGCTGGAACTTCCTGTTATCTATAAACATGAACAAAACCTTTTCGATTTATCAGTTACTAATCTCAGACAGCCTTAATTCCTTATTCTCCCTCATCATACCTTCTTACTGTTACGCCTGTAACTCTTATTGTACGAATTCATTTTTAAAAACAAGGTCGCACGGCTCGACCGTGCCGTTTATTGTGAGTGTTTAAAGATTTGGACATGAGTATATAACCTTAGCTTGATTTATTTTAAGGATTTGCAGCCTAAACATAGAGCTTAGAGAAGTAAAGAAGCAAGTTCCCCTAAATATGAACACATTTGTAGGAATACAGCAGGAGATATATGTTTAAATATGTTCCGGACGTTCCTTCAAGTAGGAAAATAACGGTACATACTGTGTAGTGTGTATTTTATGATGTATATTCACTCTTGTACTGGTAAGAACTAGAATAAAATGCCATATAAAACTTAAAGAAAAATTCCGTCACGGTCATCTGCGATAACCACGAACGGAGAACTTCTCAGAAGTCATTAACCATCATCTAAGAGCTGCTGCTTGTTGCTAATGTTGACTTTATTTTGGTGTAGAGGAAACTTTGAGATTTGCTTTTACTAAGAAACAGGTGGGGTTTTTATCATAAATTTTGCACTAACACCCTCACACTCACTCACTCACTCATTCACACTCACACACACACACACACACACACGCATGCACTCAACGCATGCACTCAATGCAGCTTCCTGCAGGAAGTCACACCCATAGCAGAATAGATCTGTAAAGAGGAAGTGAGGTTCAATTCCTTCTTCTGTTACTCTACAAGTTAGTATTGAAATATCACCAATGCAGAGAAGCTGAAAGTCCAAGGCTTATGTAAACACCTGTTTATTCTTTTCAAAAAAAACCCCTAACATATAGTTAAATAGTGGTCTGAGGTTTTAATATTGTTCATAGGAAGGAACTGAGAGGATGCAAAAGCTGGTTAGAGGATGTGAAAGATGTTTAATGCAGCTATAAAGTTAAAGGGTGGATATAGAGTATATTTAGATCAGATATATCTATATATAGGAAAAGGAATGGTTGCAATTTTTTTTTTCTTTTTGCACAGATTTCGTTCAGTATAAATGCAATGCACCATTTTTTGTTACTTTAAACGGCTTCTCTTGCTTTTTGACTTGTCTTCTAACTGCAAAAAAAAAAAATGCTGCATACTCATTACTGACACAACTTCCTGCACTCTGACACAGAAACCCCAGTGCAGCGATGGTTATTTGGAACACAGCCCAATTTTCACTCTTCAAAATGTACGAAAGACAAAACCTGCAGTAGGAAAAAAGGTGGAGACAGTCAGAGACAGTCTGAGAGAGCTGAAGGCCGTCACAGAGAGGTGTATATAGACAGAGGCAGTCAGAGACAGAGACCGTTGGGGACCGTTAAAGAAAGCTAGAGACAGTCAGACAGTTGGAGATAGTTGGAGACAGTCAGAGAGGTTTGGAGACATTCAGAGACAAGTCATAGATAGTCAGAGACAGCTGGAAACAGTCGGAGATAGTTGGAGACAGTCAGGGACAGCTGCAGACAGTTGAAGACCGTCAGAGACAGACACAGATTGTCAGAGACGGTTGAAGACAGTCAGAGACAGTCAGAGGAAGCCAGAGGCAGACAAAGCACGTCAGAGACAGTCAGAGATACTCAGAGACACTCAGAGACAGTTGGAGACAGTCAGAGACAACTGGAGATAGTTGGAGACAGTCAGAGAGGTTTGGAGACATTCAGAGACAAGTCATAGATAGTCAGAGACAGCTGGAAACAGTCGGAGATAGTTGGAGACAGTCAGGGACAGCTGCAGACAGTTGAAGACCGTCAGAGACAGACACAGAGTGTCAGAGACGGTTGAAGACAGTCAGAGACAGTCAGAGGAAGCCAGAGGCAGACAAAGCGCGTCAGAGACAGTCGGAGATACTCAGAGTCACTCAGAGACAACTGGAGGTAGTTGGAGACAGTCAGAGACAGTTGGAGATAGCTGGAGACCGTCAGAGGCAGTTAGAGGCAGACACAGAGAGTCACAGACAGTCAGGGACAACTGGAGATAGTTGGAGACAGAGGCAGTTAGAGGCAGACACAGAGCGTCAGAGACAGTCAGAGACAACTGGAGATAGTCAGAGACAACTGGAGATAGTTGGAGACAGTCAGAGACAGTTGGAGATAGTTGGAGACAGTCAGAGGCGGTCAGAGGCAGACACAGACTGTCGGAGACAGACAGAGACAGTCGGAGATAGTCGGAGACAGTCAGAGACAGTCAGAGACAGTCGGAGACAGTCGGAGATAGTCAGAGACAGTCAGAGACAGTCGGAGACAGTCGGAGACAGTCAGAGGCGGTTAGAGGCAGACACAGAGCGTCAGAGTAAAACTTGCTGTAGCTCTGAATATCACTGTGTGCTATTGTTCCAAAACCTCGCCGTTCGACCGCCTGCAGTTTTGCTGCTCATTGGTATGTTATGTTGACATTTACACCATTATTATTATTATTATTATTATTATTATTATTATTATAGTGTAATATCTCACTGCACTTTATTCCACACTGGAGCTGTGCGCTGGTCAGAGCTGCGCTGTCCTTCACTGGGCCTGCTGTCCTGTGCAGTGATCATTCTACTGTCTCCTGCTGTTTTACACCCGGTGGGGTCTGTGTTGTTTGTATGTAGCACCATGGTCGTGGAGGAGCGCGGTTTCATTTCACTGCGTGTTGTTTCTGTACCAGCCGTTTGCGCTCGGAATGAAAATAAAGCCACTTCAACTTCACACTTGAACTTGAAACCTTTCTGACTCTAGCACATTTGTCCCTCTGACATGACAGCAAGGTTGCGTGTGCTGAACCACAAAGCAGGGCGGCTCACATCTGCAGCTCAACACAGGAAGTGCTGTCCACACACACACACACACACACACACACACGTACGTACCAGAAGGAGGCAGGTTATTCAGAACTGTCTAGGAAAGAAAATAAACATCCACATCCTGGCAAACGGACATCATGCTCAAACGCAAACTGAGTGAGTATTTTTATGACTACCGGTGTGTGTGTGTGTGTGTGTGTGTGTTCACTCTGTGGTGAGTTGTATGAGCTGATACACTAATGAACCCTCATGAACTTCATTCTGATTTCCTGTTGTTTTCGTGCTAATGAGAGTAAAATCTGTTCACTGGAGTTTAAAGAAACGAATGTGTGAGTCAAACGATCGCAGTTTGTTTACAGTAGACCACGACCCTGTCATTTCAAAGAGCGTTACACTGGCTCTACCTCATATCTCTGTGTCTCCGGGTCACCGTAACGCCGGAGATCATTCACCTGAGGAATCGTGTGATGCACAAAACCGTTATTAATCGCCACCGATGATGAAGTCATGCTTCATGTGTAAGATACGTGATAAAGGAGCGGGAAAACACACAATCATGAGCTTCCATATGATACACGTCGGGTGTTTTGACCGCAGCAGACACGTGGAACCGCCGCAGGAGCTCATAAATATGACTTTAGTGGAGTTACGAAACGGGATTTTACTCATGAATGGGTTTTGTGGCAGAGAAATGATGAAACCGTATTTTTTCTGTGGCTTCACACACATCCAGCCACATCATTATGCACTTTAGAAGCTACAGCAGAGTGTTTTCCTGTCTGAAAGGACCCGAGAGCTCGAGCCGTCATTTATTCCTTGACCCCGTGAAGAACCCGTCTTGTACCAGATCTTTACCCAGTTAACACGCACTCTCTTTTGGTTTACGTACCTACCTTCAGTAATTACCTGCGTGACATCTCATCAAGTGAAAATATCCAGTGCGTATCCAGTGTTTCCTATCATACGATCACAATAAACTAACCAGATGATTAGCATTAAACCTATTTGACTAATCTCAAGCTGGAAATAGTCTCGAGTTATTGAGCTAATTTTAAGCGAAATGTGAAAAAATTCAATCAGGAAAATTCGTCAAAAATGTCTAGATATAGGTTTAATACCAAATATATTTAGTGTATGTAATGTTATAGTAGAAAATGCTAGAAAAAAAACAGGATTGTGATGGTGTAAAAAGTGCTTGACGTGGGTCAGTAAATCTAGTTCTTATAGGTGTTATTTATTTACAGCAGTTCTACGGCACTTCGGCTTTAAAAGACCTGTTCAGAAAAACCCCCCTGATGATTTTATATGATATATAGTTCTGCGTATATACATCGCAATATATTTGCCAAAGATACGTCATGTTTACGTCGTTCATATTGTCCTGTACGTCACTGTTAGCACTGAGAATTCACAACACCGATCGTTCGTAGCTTTATTGACAGACGAACTGCCGTTTACTTTGTCGTCTCGTCTCGGAAAACTTGAAGTCATAGCTTTACCTTTGACTGTCACAGAGCACTGACACTGGAGACTCCTTCCGTACGTGTAAAATAGACGTCTCCTCACAGATGACACGATCAGCGGAGCGTCCGCTGTTCGCGTCCCTGAGAACGAGTCGTTACTATAGAAACGATAACGTATTACGGTGTTAATATGAACCTGCGATTTGCAGCGGCAGTACTGCGAGGATTTCTCAACCGCTTTTAAAGAGGGTTTTCAGAGCGCAGCGGTGGTTTAGGAAACGATTTTACGGCCTCACGGGTACACACCGACGCAAACTCAGCTCGGATTACAGAAAACCCCCAAATGAATTAAAACTCGTGAATCAAATTATTATTATTTTTATTTATTAAAGATGCTGGACAATCATTCTGCCACAGGAATTATCGAAAGCCCAATATTACCATGATATTTAAAGAGTGATAGCTAATTATTTCTCTGCTTGTCACCAGGTTTTAAGTGGTTTGGGAGTCTGGGTAACCTTTCATTTCGTCGCAAGTCGGACGCAGCGAAGCAAAGTTCCGAGAAGGATGACGAGACGACTATCGACGAGGAGGACGTGCACCCTCGCTGCCCGAGCTACGCCCGCTCCAGCGAAATGTACACCCACATGGGCACCATGCCTCGCCCGCAGAAAAAGAAAGATAAGAGCACAAAGAATAAAAGTCAGGATCATAAAAGTCTTAAAATTAAGAACAAGCCCAAAAGCTCCCCACTGAGCCGCAGCCAGAGCATGAGAAATTCAGACTACGTGAACGAGTCACCTCTCCTCAGCGCTCTCAACGGCCAAGCGCTCTCAAGCCTGCACAAGAACGACGCAGACGACAAGCTCACACCAGAACGCCAGAAAGCTGAGACCAGGGAAGAACCTGAAGTTAAGAGCACTGAGCAGATCCGTAAAGAACCAGATAACGCACGTTCAAAACCCGCAGAAGACCCAGATCCACCTCCACCTCCAGATGCTCTCCAGGAGAAACCAGTACTGCCTAGGAAGAGTAGCCTCCCTGTAAAGATCTCTGTGGACCTGCAGGAGCACAAAATTTCCACCACCAGTGAGCGCCATCAAGAGAAAGAAGAAGAGGAAAGAAAAACAGGTCCCGATCCTGACCGGTAAGAATGCTTAAAGAGGTCTAAGAGGAATAAAACACTTCATGGTGTGCTGTTATAGGAACAGAATTCACTTTGAGGTGGTAGCAATAACTCTGCTTCATCACACCGCCCTGTTGTTGATTATTTTAGTATAACAGTGCTTCCCATTATGTTTTATTCCTTATGTAGGTGCAGTGTTTGGAAGAAAAAAAAAACAACTGTGTGGTTTGCATCATTTACCGTTTTTTAAGATCATTTAATATCCAAATAATAAAGAGAGATTTATATCCTGCGATTGAATCAGTCATTAATATCAATGTCCAATAGAGGGCGCCAGATAGTAATATAATAAACTAGGGTTAGGGTTAATAATAATAATAATAATAATAATAATAATAATAATAATAGTCTGTATTTTATCTGCATCCATTATATATCTAGTAGTAGTAGTAGTAGTAATAGTAGTAGTATTTTATATATAATCTATTATATATAATATATCTATTAGTATTAGTAGTAGCAGTATTTAAGGTATAATCTATTATAATTTGGAGTTTGCTTCACACACTTACCCAGTTAATACACGCTTATAATAAATTCTTCTTCAAGGGTTTTTTAAGGGCTCATTATATAATTAAGGGTTCAGTACTTCAGAAATAAACAGGTTCTACCCTGACCTCTGTTTCAGGTTTCTACATAGAACTAGTAAGGGTTCCATCAGAGGGAATTAAAGATCAGGAAACCAGTAATCAGGAAGTGGAGTAGTCACATACATCTAAAGCACTACATATAGTTTATTACGTGGTGATTTCATGCAAAATTTAGCCATTTTAAAATATGCATGAAATCATTTATAATATATTCTCAGTATTTTATGAGCAGAAATGTGTGATTTAGTGAGATGTGTGTCATTGTGTTCCGGTGTGTGTGTGTGTGTGTGTGTGTGTGTTTTCAAGCTGTGTTATTGGTGATATCGAATGGCGTCTTCTGTTTGTGTAAAAGCTCCAGAGTGAACATTCTGAAGATGATTTTTTTTTCTCTCCTCAGTCAAAAGGGAACCAAAGACAGTCAAGGAGAGTATGTAGAGGTAAGACATATGTCTGTCTGTATGTCTGTCTGTCTGTCTGTTGCATTCCTTCTTCAGTTTTATTTTTTCATGTCTGTTAATTCTTTATGCTGGATGTAAAATTAACTAAATTAATAAGACATGTGGCAACAGTTACAGGTTTAACGTGTGCGGTTTCAGTACCGTATCAAAATCTTCAAATGGTGCAGTTTAATTATATTAATAGCAAAAAAAAATTACAATTATGTCAGTTCAAACAGTGTTTTCTGTTCTGAATATAATAGAAATATTTTGAATAACTTGTCTGTTGAAACACAGACTGCACACACTCTCTTCTTCTAATCCTGAGAGTGATTTTGCCTTAACGCTTTATTTTAAACATCTTTGTGTTTGTTTTATTTGTATATAAACTGTAAAATAGGAGTACACATTCCCCCTTTTCATGCAAGAATGAATCATTAGTGATTCAATTTTAGTGTTTGAGTTGAGACTCTGTGTGTGTGTGTGTGTGTGTGTGTGCGGGCATTGAGGTGTTGGTTTGTGTCTTTTACGTTTCATCTGACTCAGTGGTTTCCCCCCCAAAGTCACTGCATGTTTTTAATTCAGCATTTTAATTAAGCAAATTCTCATGATCATTATCTTAAGAGCAGCATTTAGGAATGTAATAAAATCCACGTGGGTCTTTTTAGCTGCTGATGAACTGCACTTTAATAGTTTTGCTGTCTTAAGACATTTACTGGGCTGTTTAGATAATTAATTCCTCTTGCGAGTTTAGTTGTAATGCAGCTTTTGGCCACTAGATGGTGCTGCAAATATAGTTTATTATCCCGTTATGGCGCGTGTCAGGAACGATCATGACTTTTACATGAAGATTAACACACACCGAAAGCACAAAACTCACACGCTGTGTACTTAAATATATATATATATATTTTACACATTTTGGATCAACAATAAATCATCTTTATAGGAGCATATCCTATATGAGAGCATTCGAAGTTGCTAGCATTGCTAATGATGAATGAGATCAAGTGAATCAGCGCTAATTTATTAGCCATGTTAGCAATTTAGGGCGGCTTTGATGTGCTGTTATTTATAGTTCCTCCTCCTCCATCTCTGGTACAGTCTCTCTCTCTCTGTCTCTCTGTCTCTCTCTGCCCATCTTCTTTTTCCCCGTCTGTGTAAAACTTTAATGGCGCTAGATCGAGCTGAGGATGTGGCCTGAATGTTTTACAGCGAGATGAGTTTCTCTGAATGGCAGCAGCACAGCAGGAAGCTACAAACAGTGCTGAGGAACTAAATTAGCATTTTTTTTTCCTTTCTCCACAAAGTACTTTTTCTTTTTGGAAAAGCAGCTATTTTCCATTAGCCACCGGTCCTGTGCCAAAGGTTCCACTTGTATGGGTTTTGGTACTGTACAAAATTAGGCCGATTTTACAGTAGTTCTAGGAACCTTTTTAGTTCCACCTTCAGAGTTGTTGGGATTTGGGGTTTTTTTCAGGTCAGGGATTATAGAGGTGGAGTTGGCCATAGTGGACCTTGTTAATTTGAATCTTTTAAACAAATAAAGATTTCCAAACCCTTTAGAAATAAACAATTCTGGAACCCTTTGAAGAATTAACGATTTCTAAAAAAAAAAAAAAAAAAAAAAAAAAACCCCAAAAAAACAAAGCACTTTTGAAGTACTTAAAGAATTTTGGAACCTTTCAAAAGAAGTAAAGAGTTTCAGAATATTCTGAAGAAATAAACAGTTCCCGAAGCTTTTAAACGAGTAACCAGTTCCCGAAACCTTCTGAAGATCTAAAGAGTTCTGGAACTTTTTGAACTTCTGGAGCTTTCTTGGAAAACCTTTTCGCAAAATGTTCCGAAATTCTGTCAACGAACGAAAAGGTTCTGTAACCTTTCAAACCAGTTCTGAGTTCAGGAGCCTTCTGAACAACGAAACCATTCTGGAGCGATTGAAAGAAATGCTTACCAGGTTCACATTAAACCACGCCCACAGAACTCCATAAAAACTCAGAGCCGTACTGAGAGCTGAAAACAAGGGGAAAGAGCGCCTCCTAATCACGTCATGCGTTGAGTCTTCCAGTAACGCAGCTCAGCCACTGCACTGTACCAGCTACCACAGACACACCCTAACTCTTCCTCCCTTCATAGGGTGCCATTACTTTTGTCCTGCTTGAACGACTAATCTTACAGTCTTCGATCAATCGATGTTCACGTTAGTGTTTCTCCTCATACGCAATGTTTACGCAAACTCAGGAGAAAACGTTGTTTTTTTTTAGGAACTATTTTCCCCAAGTAACCCGATTTCCATGAACACCACGTCTGTCGTGGAAATGCTCGTGCGAATGAAGGAATTCGAATTTTGAATTGATGAATAAATTTGTTTATAGCCAGCGCGATAAACAACAAGGCCTAAATGTGCGCTTTGTGATGATGTCATCAGCATCGGTCGCTAAGGGGAGGAAAAGGTGCGAGAGGGGAAAATGAGATGGAAATGCAAACAGCGGCGATATGATGGAGAGCATGACAGATGCAGGACTGGGGGAGAGAAAGAGTGATAAAGAGAGAGCGAGAGAGAGAGAGAGAGAGCGATTGATTCAAATAACAACAACATGAAGTGAAGGAATGATTGAATCAAGCAGCAGTGCAGCGAAACAGGATCTTCATACAGGATATTGTTGTGTAAATGTGTATGTATAGATAGATTTATGGTCAGATGGAGGGAAATGGATGGATCGTGGTGGGTAATGGGTCTGGCACTGAGGAGAGAGAGAGTGAGAGAGTGAGAGAGAGAGAGAGAGATGGGAGGAGGAGATGTGTGGGTAATGGTATAAATGGGAAGGGTGGATTTATGTGAAGCTAATTAATGTGTCTCTGGCACATGGCCTACACTTGGTACGGCACACTGTCCGAGACAAGCCTTCCCACACACACACACACACACACACACACACACACGCGGTTTAGAAATTCTTTTACAGTTTGGTGCACATCATTAACTACTATTTAATCAAACATAAACGATCTCAAAACTCCACAACGTAGCTGTACGTGTTAGAAATACGCTCTGCTCTATAACACACCGCCCTGTCGTTGATTATTTTACTAGATCAGCACCACACACTCTGTTTTAGTCCTCACCATAGCCAGAGAAACTGATTAGGTCTGTAAATGGACTTGCCATGGTGTCGGATTACTTCAACAGATCAAACTGGGAGATGCTCCTGAGGAAGTCAGACCTCAGCTTGGACAGGAGACAGCTGTTAAGGAAAGAATGGGAAGGTGAGGGAGCTGGACCCTGTAGGAAAATTCAGAGAGAGAGAGAGAGAGAGAGAGAGAGAGAGAGAGGGAGTGGAGGTATTCATGACCACTCACGAGCTCTCTACTCGTCTTCTCGTTTCTACCGTCATCACGCGGCTGGTGTAATTAATGTTTAACCCAGAGAAGGAGAGAAAGGGAAAGAGGGAGAGGGATTGATTGCGGGGGTGAAGAGGGATTTGGGATAGATAGTCGTGCTCAGCACAGAAATATGGAGAGAAAACAAAAGAGAGGGATAAAGGGGGGGAGGGAAAAAGAACAAACAGACGCTGAGAAGTAGGACAGGAGGGTACGAGGAGGTCAAAAGAGAGAGAGAGTGAGACAGACAGAGAGAGAGAGAGAGAGAGATTAAAGCATGCAGGTGAATATTAAGAAGAATGTACGCTATCTGATCATACCTTTGCATTATGTGTCTAATTCCTAAGCCAAAACACACACACGCACACACACACACACAGGCACGTCACACTCATGACAAAGGATCAGTGTGTTATCCCGCAGAACATAAAGCACACGCTTACGGATTAGCATCAAAGCTACAAAAGCACACTCGTGTCGTTCTACATGCTAACGCTCATCTTCCATCTGTCCAGTAAGATGTTTCCGTAGAACACAAAAGACAGAAGGGAACATCAGCGTCGTTAAATTCTTACACGGAAACGATAGCGGCGCTTTAAGGACCATACACGGAAACGAGGGCGCGCCTCTGAATACATATATGGAAGTCTTAGGAAATAGGAAAAGTTTAGTTGTAGCTACCGTGAGGATCTCTGACAGAGTGTTGAGGCTTAGTAAGCAAAATAACAATCGTTGCCTCATTGAATTTTAACAGATAGATGCGTTATTAATATTTTTTTTAAAAACCTCCAACACACCAAAAGTAGTCAAGCGTCATCACTTCCGTTATAGAAGCTGTAAACGGTCGTTCCCTGACCCGCCTCTCTTTATTCTCTCTCTCTCGCTCTCTCTCTCTCGAAGTTAATAAGACAAAAAACTTTCAGCTTGTCATGTTACCGAGAAACCGCAAAGACGATGCCGGAAAACTTTTAAAGTTTAAAGTTCCAGCTGTCAAAAAGCTCCGACACTGGAGACTCCTTCCATAAACGTCGCATAAACATTTATTCTCCTTTACAGAAAACTTTAGAGAAAACCATATCGACGATTTTGTTAATCTGTTTATCATTAGGGGAGCTGTACACGTCCCTGTGAACGAGCCGTTACTATAGGAACGATAACGTATCAGAACGAGCGCGTTAATATAAACCTGCGCTACTGTCAGAGCCGCTGTTAAAGAGAATTAATCAACATCTTCAACAGGAAGGAATGTAATTTAAACAGTTTTAGGCTTTGCATTATTAAAAGTGTGCACTTTTTCGGTCATAGACGCACTGCAGTGCCTAACTTTGACCACTAGGGGCGCTCTGATGGGAACCTGAGCAGGGTTGCAGTGCAGTGTTCTGGCTTGTGGAGATGGTTAATGGGGTTCTCTCGTGTTCCTGGGAGACAAACGTAGAACACTTTGCATTGCATGCTCAGCTCATGTTGTACACTGAGTACAAGCAAGTGTGTGTGTGTGTGTGTGTGTGTGTGAACTCAGAGGGAGAAGGGAGAGTGTATAAAGCCTGGCCTTGTCCTCCCCCACTTAAGCCCACCCTACTTTGCTTTCTTTTAGAAAGGAATAAAAGGAAAAATTCCTTTCAAAAGGTGCTGAATGCATGAGGGGCATTCTCTCTCTCTCTCTCTCTCTCTCTCTCTCTCTCTCTCTCTCTCAGTATTGTTTGAAACCCTGGAGGAGGGTGTTGAGGAGGGAGTGGGTGGGGTCTTGGTGGCTGCTAGCATCTCGCTGGCTTTCCTCCCTCCCTCCATCTCTCCCTCCCCCGTTCTATCCATCTCTCTCTCTCTCTTTCTCTCTCTCTCTCTCCCCCACCTCCTCCTTTCGTCCGAGAGCGATGAGGTAATCCCTGCCAGCTCTCTGAAGCATAGACAGTCAGAGTGAGAGGCAGAAAGAGAGAGCAGTAGCAGCCGTTTGCCGGCACTGTGCTCACACACTCTCGTACGTATCCTATGTGTGTGTGCATGTATGTGTGTGTGTGTGTGTGTGCGTGTGTGTGTGAGCGACGAGGGGCATGACCCGGACCTTCTAGTGGACCCTAAGACGAAAAAGAGTGATAGAAGGAGTCAGGAGGAGGAAAAGCGGAAGCATGACAGAGAGATGCAGTCTGTGGAGCGCCCTGTCTGCGGCCGCCTGCTGCTTCTACAGGGGATCGTTCATGCAGGTGCAGGAGTGTGTGTGTGTGTGTGTGTGTGTGTGTGTGTGTGGGAGTGTGAGTGAGGGCAGGTATGGGATTGCATGACATCATCGTGCATGTTCATCGCATCTTTAATGATTTTCTGCATGTCACAGCGTTTGACTGATGCACACGTCTGTAGTGGTGTGTATATGTGTGTGTGTGTGTGTGTGTGTGTGTGTGTGTGTTTGCACTGTTGTTGTTGTTAGGCATATCCACACTCACGTGCATTTCTGATGCTGATGCTGCTGCTGATGGTGGTGGTGATGATCTCACAGTGCTGAGTGTGTGCAGGCTGGACTCAGTGGAGTGTGTTGTCGTCCTGTGGTCGTGTAGTGGGTTGTGACAGAGCTCGAGGCTCGGGAGAAACCGGAGAACGCATCAAAAACGCTGACCTGGAGGTCATGCTTCAGCTTTCAGAGAGAAGATACGCTTTCACAGATGCCAAGAGCCGAGCCCAAATCTGTCCGAGCCTGACACACGATCCTGCACACACTTTTCAGCGGCGTGATGGAGATTTTAGACCATTTCAATCCTGAAATATTTCCAGATCGTTCTTGTGAGCGAGAGAACATGTGCTGCAGAAGTTATATCCAAATAAGGTTTATTCTTGCTCGCTTGTCACAGTGCGGAGTTGTTCGGTTACAGCCCATTGTTTTTTTTTTAAAAAAAAAAAAGTCGATATGGATCACTACCACACTCACTCAGTTCTGGATTCTGATTGGTCAGAAAGCGTTGATTAATTTTCTATAACAGCAGCTCTACGCTATGGTTTCTATGGTAACAGCTCATTCACAGGGACCTTTACTTACTCAGACACTCCATGGAAACACTCCACTTAAAGAAATCACTGATACGGTGAAGTTTTCATAAGATGAATAATGGTTTATGTAACGTTTACGGAAGGAGTCTCCAGTGTCAGCGCTTTGTAAAGCTGTAACTGTAAGTTTCCCCACATCTTCAGGACAGAGGAGTTTACACTTTTGTCTTTGTCTCTGATTGTTTCGGCCCAAAATCTGCACGCGCTTTCGCGGTGATGTTTGTTGGTACAAACGAGACCTTTCATCTGTACTCATGTCCGATAGAAAAATCTCGAAATCCTGAAGGGACTGACAACGTCTAACAAGTGTGAAGTGTTTTATTGCTCTTACGCCACATCAGCCAACAATGACTAGTTTTATTTGATTAATAAAGGGTTGTAAAAATGTTGTACTGTTCATCCATCTGCAATCACACAGGAAGTGGAACGCCTGCAAAACAGGTTAGTTCCTGTTCTCACTTACACTATAGCAGCTATAAACAGGCAGTCGTTCCCTCACCAGCTTCTCGCTTCATTTAATACGATTTCTTTTTTTTTTTTAAAAACGCAGCGTGTCGTGTTACCGAGAAACCACACGAAAACAACGTAAACTCCTCTGTCCTTAAGAAAAGTTACAGCTTTACTGCTGACACTGGAGACTCCTTCCCTAAACGTTAATTATGTTTATGCGGAGCGTCCGCCGTACAACGAGCTGTTACTATAGAAACGATAACGCGTTATAATTAGAACGAGCGCTTTAATATAAACCTGCGCTGCTGTCAGTGCTGCTGTTCTAGAGAGAATTGAGCAACGCCTTCTGACCGATCACAATCCAGAGTACAGCAGTGTCGTGCGAGAACGTCCCGAGTCCAGTCATGCAGTGTGAACTCTAGAATAAACACTAGACTTAAACGCCAGAACATTTTTCAGCTCCATTGAGTCAGTGGCTTTGTGACGCCTAAACAAACACAAAGCCTTTCTCTCTCTCTCTCTCTCTCTCTCCTGTGTGTCTACGTCTCGCTGTGAACATCGGCCAAAAACCCTATTACCAACCTCCAGCTGAGGCTTGCCGTGCTCAGGTGGCTTGAATTACATATGTATAAAATTACTACACACGACCCGTAGGGGCATGGTTACACACCGGTAACCCACAGCTGTCTTGTTGTGCTACACTGCTATCTTTAATAGTGATGCCGTTCCTGGTCTACGTGATGTTTTCGGACGTGATCCGTTCTCTGATGTCAGTGTTTTGGTGCATACAGTAATAGTAATACGGTGTGGATGGCATAAGTGGGTTTTTAAGCAGATGGACTTAAACAGGGAGGAACTTGGTGCTACAGCGTTTTTAAAACAAAAATACAGCCTCCTCCCTACAGCTGCATCCTAAATTCCTCTTAAAAGCACGCTGTGGACTGTTGAGTCATTTTGGCACATTTGTTTTTTTGGAGAGAGGAACGACAAGCCAGATCAATTTATTAGGTTTACCAAGCCAAGCGTGGAATCAGCACTTCCTGAACAAAACCCCCGAGAGAAAAAGTGAGCGATCGGAGAGCTTATATAAGAGTTCGTCTAAAAGGTTCAATCCAACCCTTTAATCGCAAACGTTCTCCTGATTAAATATTACACATTAACCCGGATGAGACTTTTTTTTTTTTTTTACAGTCGTAGTTGGTCACATGATCACGTCGTTTGCTTCAAGCTTGAATACGTGAGACACCTGTACTGATTACTGAGCAGGTTAAAACTTCTTATAGCACAGGTACAACTGTAATATTTGGTGCGTCATTTTTTAACGGTTCCTCCAGAGGGAGGATTATATAATTGGCTTGATTGATAATCCTATACTCTGTGTGAGGAAGCAGAGTTACTGTTACCCCCAAAGTGTGTTTTATTCCTCTTACACCACAGCAACTTTCATTTATTAGAGAACGAGACATTGTACTTGTACTTTTTATCCATTTGTAGTTGCATTTAATGTTGTGAAACATTATGGCATTATAGTTTCCTCTCTTTTGTCCCCCCATCAGTGTTTTGGGATTTAAACCCGCAACCTTCTTATCGCTCGTACGGAAGTTTCTCCTAGTGGCAGCTCACAGAATACATGTGGAGTTTGCATGGAGTCTGTTTAGCGTCTGTGGAGTCTGTTTAGTGCTTGTTCGGAGTGGTTCTGTGCCTCATTAGAAGAGGAAACGTGTCCAGGATGTACTCGGTCCACTGCACGGTGTCCAAACTCCGAATCTTCCATCTGCATTTCTGCGCTTGCACTTAATCCCTCTATTCAGTTCCTCCTCTGTCACCCCACCACCGCATTTTTCTGCTCAGGATCCATTGCCTTATTATCCTGTACTTAGATTAGCATTGCTCTGCTTTTTATTTTAGCGTTTGAGCCCTTGCTTTAGGGCTGTATGAAGCACTCTAGAGATTGCAAGAATAACACAGGATGTACAGTGTGCAATTTAACAATATTTATGGCATCTTTTGCATTCCCCCCCCCCCCCTCCATCTCTTTCTCTCCCTAATGCATTCGTAGTAACACTATAATGTAATATAATATCCTATTACTGTAATAAAAGTAATACGGCTTTCTGTGCTTTCAGCACTTTTACCTCTCTCTCTCTCTCTCTCTCTCTCTCACGCTCTCTCTCTCTCTCTCTCTCTCTCACGCTCTCTTTCTTACTACAATTCTTGAAAATCCTCCTTGGAGTCACTGTCATTTCCCGCCGGGAGGCTGCGAGGACGACGACGACAACGACGGCTGAGTGCCTGTTAACAGTAAAGTTCAGGAGTAAATCTATCTGAGAGCAAGAGAGCGAGAGGAAGAGAAAGAGGAAGAGAAAGGGGTTATCCTAATTACACAGTGCGCTTTTCACTCCTAATGAGCCGCCCTGAACTGTAAAACCTCCCTCCGTTCAGGCTTCATTCATTCACCAGAGAGTGACTGAGGAGGCCTGTTGGTTTTGATGAACGCAGCGTAAGCTCAGGAAACCCCCCGAGCTGGGATTAGCATTCATTCGTTTTTGTGCCTAGCACTCGAGTTAATTATGTTTGCTCTCCTCAGCCTGATGTACAGAAGGAGGACTCGAGAGCGCTGATTTGAAGCTCAGATTCACGTCTGCGGTGTCATTTTCCAGGTGATACTGTGTGTGTTTTAAACAGCGGAGGAGCTATCTAGCAAAAACCACTCCTGTTTGTTTGTTTGTTTGTTTGTTTTTTCGTTGACGTAGATTTTGTCTGACGCTTTCAACCGATTCCCTCGATCATTTCTTCTTGACTTATTTACAAGACAAAAAGTGACTGGCACAAAAAAAAAACAAACATTCCTGCACATTTTAACACTCTACGAGGCAGATATTTACAGGATGTATTTTGTGTGAGATCCCAGCAAACAATGAACATCGTCGGAGTGGTCCGTTTTTAAAGCTGCAGCGAGTAGGATTTTATTTGATGCTTAAAAAAGCTTTAAATACACTGTGAGTACTGTTCTGTGAGTGACTCAGGAACTTTTTAAACACTCACACTGTACGCTAGCTCAGATATGTGCTACCTGAAAGTAGTACGGCCAAAGATTGGCCCTCGTTGAGTCAAGCTCAAGATTATAATAGAGAAGTCTTTTAACTTCAACAACACCTTTGTGTTTTAGCTCGCTTGGTACTTTCAGCTTTGTGATGTGTTCAGATCTCAAAGAACAAAAGACACTGCTGTACCTTGGGATTGCGTCCGTGAACTACAAACACAAATACAAAGCACAAAACAGCCAATGTCAGCGAGCTAACCGGCGACCATTAGCATGCTAATGGTCGCTAAAAAGACAGCCACTTGTTATATGTATACACACTAAGCAGTGAGTCAGTAGACTAAAGGTGTCTATCTGTACTATTTATACATCCTATTAAGTGCACATAATGTGGTTTGGGACACAGCTGAATGTGTCTTATTTCATCCGTTCGATTAATATGTTATAAATATTATTCTGTGACTAGCTTGCAATAGCAATTTTGTACCACAGAGGGCAGCAATGTCCGAAACTCTTACATCCCGAGGCTTTAATAAGAAAACAAAGGTTCTACAATGTTGTAAGAATATTCGCATAACGTTGTGCTAACTATGACGTTGCAGCAACTTTGTAGTGGAGTTATATAAACACGTTCAAAGATAAAAGCTGAAAACCTGACAGTATTGAGTGTTCTCTGAACCAGAAGTTGTCTTAGCTGATCTTTTACATTTGAGTTAAATGGAAAGTTGTAATAATTTGATATTTTATGATGCTTAATTTGGCTCGTTCTTTACGGTCTCGCACTGTAAAACTAGCATCAGCTGAACCTTGAGCTACATATGAACATTAAGATGTGGGTGGAGTTTCCCAAATGATTATTGTTAAATGGTCGAGCGAGCATCATATTGAACACTCTCTCTCTCTCTCTCTCTCTCTCTCTCTCTCTCTCCTAGTTAAGGTGATTTGAACGATACATGAGCTATTGAGAGTCTCTGATTCAAATAGTTTTCTTGATGTGGATTAGTAAAGTGATGATGATGATGATGGCGATGGCGATGATGATGATGATGGCGATGGTAGTGATGGTTTTGTCAGTGATTTTTTTTTTCAGGCCAGAGATCAAAGGGAGAGATGTGGTGTCGGCGTGATCGTCACTGGCCTTTTGTGCTCTAGGTGTCTTTAAAAGACTAGAGGAACAAAAGATGAGTGAGAAAGAGAGAGAGAGAGAGAGAGAGAGGGGGGGGGACAGACAGACAGAGAGGTAGACAGAGAGAGACACACACAGAAAGACACAAACAGAGAGAGATAGAGACAGAAAGAGAGACACAGACTGAGAGAGGAAGATATATAGAGAATATAGAGAGAGACAGAAAGAAAGGCAGAGAGAGAAACAGAGAAATAAAGCGAGAGACATGCTGAGAGAGAGAAATAGCGAGAAAGACAGAAAGAGAGACTGAGAGCCCAACAGAAAGACAGAGAAATAAAGAGAGACAGACACAGAGAGACCAACAGAGACAGATTGACACAGAAAGAGAGAGACAGACTGAGACATACAGATAGACAGAAAGGAGAGAAACAGAGAGAGAGAGAGAGAGAGAGAGAGAGATGGGCACAGACACAGAAAGAGAGACAGAAACAGACAAACAGATAGACAAACACAGTGCGAAACTGAGACAGACAGACAGGGAGACAGACAGACTGAGGCCGATAGACAGAAATAGAGAGACAGACACAAAAGACACTAAAAGAGAGAGAGATGGGTACAGAGAGAGAGAGTGAGAGTGAGAGAGAGAGAGACAGTCACAGAAAGAAAGAAAGACAGACAGATAGCCTTAAAAAGATAGTCTTTCTAACTCATCTCTCAGCCCAGCTGTTATGTCTCTGCCTCCATTTTTCTCCTCCATCCCCCGATCTTCTCCTCCTCCAATCATCCATCCATCTTTAAAGGTCAGAATGAGAATGTTATCACAGGACCACGTCTCTGTATCTCAGCCGATCATAAAATAATAATAATAATTTATAGCTAAAGCATCACGGAGCTTCACTTAGCAGCGTGTAAAGATATAAAAGCCTGAGTGTCAGAGTTACGAGATCTGCCTCTGACTTTAGACGCAGAAGGGCGTCACTGTAGGTCCACTTGGCCTCCGTGTCCAGCTCTGACCTCTGAGATCACTCAGGAAATGAGTTCCTGCGCTCATCCCGTGGAGCAGACCCTCCCCGTCTCTGTGTCTCGGGGGGTGTACGGCTACAGAAGACAAACAAGCGGTTAGAGAACTTTATTAAACCTGTGTTTTGGTCACAGAAAAGGCAGAGTGACTTCAAGAAGCTCAGTGAAGCAGGGACGAGTCAGGAGGATCATTCAGACGTGAACACGCACACATGCAAACGCTGCTTTGTAGTGACGGAGGCTTTTATCCTCGAACCCTTTAGATGTGGTGAGCTTAGATTTTGTGAGGACGTTCACCACGTTTATAGATACAGACTTTTATTATTACGTTCATCCAAAGCGACCTTCAAGTGAGGCAGATTAAAATCAAGGCAGCTGAGGTTTACCGGTTAACTGAGAGAGACTGCTGTCACCTTTTTTCTCTCAGTAAAGTCTGTCTGTCTATCCATTCATTCATCCATCCATCCATCCATCCATTCATTCATTCATTCATTCATCCATCCATCCATCCACATATTATACCATAGCATTGGAGAAGTCTATTTCATTCTGCTGTAACTGATATATGACTAGAATGTCAGTAAAACTGTTAACTCCATCCATTTGTCCATTCACTCATCTGTCCATCCCTCCATCCATCCATCCATCCACTTGTCCACCCACACACCCATCCATCCCTCCATTCATCCATCCAAGCCTACATCCACTTAGCCATGCATTCCAGTTGTCCATCCATTCATCTATTTAGCCATCCATCCACTCATCCACCCCTTCATCCATTCATCCATCCAACCATCCATTCATCCAACCCCTCAGTCCACCCACCCATCCAGCCATCCATCCATCCATCCATCCCTTTATTCATCTCTCTCTTCATCCATTCATTTATCCATCCAACCATCTACTAATCCATGTGTCCACTTGTCCATCCATCCATTCATTTATCCATCCATCCATCCATCCACATATTATACCAAAGCATTGGAGAAGTCTATTTCATTCTGCTGTAACTTATATATGACTAGAACATTTGTGACATTTGTCCATTCACTCATCTGTCCATCCATCCATCTATCTATCTATCTATCTATCCATCCATCCATCCTTCCACTCATCCATTCATCCATCCAAGCCTATATCCACTGCATTCCAGTTGTCCATCCATTCATCTATTTAGCCATTAATCCAATCCCTCAGTCTACTCACCCGTCCATCCATCCCTCCATCCATCCCTTTATTCTTCTATGTCTTTATCCATTCATTTAACCATCCAACCATCTACTAATCCATGCATTCCACTTGTCCCTCCAACAATCCATCCATCTTCTTGTATGTCCATCTATTTATCCATTCATCCATTCCCTCAATCCACTCACCCATCCATCTATCCATCCATCCATCCTGTTAATTCATCCATCTCTTCATCCACTTGTCCAACCATCCACTCATCCATCCAACCATCGACCTATTCATCTACTCATTCACTCATCCATCAATCCATCCATCCATTCCACTTCTCCCTCCATTCATCCATTCATCCAACCATCCATCCCTCCATTTGTCCATCCATCTACTAAAAGTTTATTTAAGAATAAAAGCACCGACATTTGATGCTTGTGTAAGACCCCAAGCTTGAACCCCCTCACAAAGCGCCAAGCCCCCCCCAACCCCAACCCCCATGCTTTATTACACCTCACTTTGCCCTGAACGTGCCAGAACACTGATTTACTGGTTGATGAATAATAAATAATCACATGTATAATTTATTGCCCCGAACACAATAGATCATCTGTGGAATAAAATAAAATGGAGCAGAATGGTGTTCATATTAAATGCACAGCAGAAATGGATGCGATTCGCAACAAAAGCTTAAGATTGCAGGGGAGAAAAACTATACGATGATGAGTGATACACTGGATAATTACTGTAAATGAATTCAGGTGTGCTGTGCCTCGTGGATGTGAGGAGATAACACGCAAGAAATCCTCTCCGAAAAGAAGGAGGAGAACGAGGAGATTGGATTCATAATCGTTGTTGGAGGCTGTTTGGAGCATGTAATCTCCAGGTTTTTATTGTGGAGTAAATTAAATTAACCCAGATTTGTGTGTGTGTGTGTGTGTGTGTGTGTGTGTGTGTGTGTGTGAGGGAACGGCTTTGTCCCATATCTGCGTGCTGCAGTCAAGAGGGGGATCCAACATCAGCGGCTTTGGGAGGACGAGGAGGAGGAGGTGTGTGTGTGTGTGTGTGTGTGTGTGCTGAGATGCTCAAGGGAAACACATCCAGATGGAGCCATGGCAACAACAGAAAACAAAAATGACATCATGTACAGGGTGGAGAGAGAGAGAGGGAGAGAAAGTGTTTGTGACCTCACCCAATACACAGAGGTGTCATTAGATCACACACACACACACATACACACACACACACACCATGGGAGAGGGTGGAGGGTGAATATTTGTGGATACTTGTATGCATGTGTATAAGTGTGTGAGTGTGTTTGATCTAATGACACCTCAGTGTATTGGGTGAGGTCACACACACACACACACACACACACACACACACAGTATGGAAGAGAGTGGAGGGAGAATGTTTGTAGACATTTGTGGGATGCCTGTGTGTGTGTGTGTGTGTGTGTGTGTGTGCCCCTCCTTACTCAGCGCTAACCCCCCCCCTCCCCTTGGGGGACACCCAATGTGCTCATCCGAATGTCACCATGGCGACAGCATCATACTTGAGATACTATATCCACTCCCCCTTCTTTATTCCAACCCCCATCAGCATGACACTGATTAACTCGTGTGTGTGTGTGTGTGTGT
>NC_071270.1:26320051-26335051 GCF_023375685.1 Ictalurus furcatus
TCCAAACAGTGTGTTTGTGTGTGTGTGTGTGTGTGTGTGTGTGTGTGTGTGTGTATGTGTGTGTGTGTGCAGTTTGGACAGTGTGGACAGTTTGACCAATCAGAAACATTCAATATGACAGGCTCCACCCAGATAGTTCCTGGTTCTTAAGAAACTCTGGACCAGGAACTAAAGAAAGGTTCCTGGAACTATAGATAGGAAAATTGAAAAATCAGCTGTCTCATTTAGCAATGCAGCAACAGTTCTTAAAAGAACTGTTAAAAGAACATGAGTTCTTTTTAAAAAAAAAAAAAAAAAAAAAAAAAAGGGTTCCTATTAAAGTTGCATATTGTGGGAGAACTCAACTTTTTTAGTTTTAACATAACATTTTGAAGTGTATTGATATCTCAGAAGTTATTCCAGTTTTAAAGAAACATCTTCCGAACGTGTCTGTGTAGATACGTTTGATTTGAGGGTTTGTTTGAATTTTTTATGAGCAGGAGTTATGACCTGCACTGACCGAGTGACTCAGCTTTTTAACCCACATGAGTGTTTTTTATCATCTCAGAGTCGCAGCCCCAACTCCGTTATTGGATTGTCTGTCTTCATAATTCCAGACAGTCTTCCAGGCTGCGCAATTAATCTCTCGCTGACACATATTGATTAATCCGAAGCGTATCTGAACTCCTCGGCTCGCTCTCTTCCTCCTCAGGCGCCGAGCGCAGCATGGTAGCACGGCATCGTGGGATGTGCGGTTTATCTGAGCGTGTAAAAGCCTCTGGCCTTGCACTTTCACACTTGACACCTGCACACAAAGGCACACACACACAAGCTCACACTTATGTCATGGCATAAAGTAGCTAGATCCCTGTAGGCTATATCACACACACACACACACACACACACACACACAGGAATACATCACAATAAGAAAAGGCTGTAGCTAAATCCTCCATGCTCAGCTGCGTATTGCTAGTCACAGGGTTAAAAGGTAATATTAATGCGCCCCCATGACCCACAATCCATCACTGTTCCTAACCTTTGACCTTTCAGCGGCTGTAAATTGGCCCTTAATTGGGCGCTCTCTTTAAACAGGGGGGAGGATGAGGGTGAACGTGGTTATGGCTGCTTATTTCGTGAGCTGATGGATGCAAAGACATGTGCATCAGGACGAGCACTGAATCATCATCAGACATGAGCAGTGAAGGGGGCGTGGCTTCTGTGCTTGTTAGTTGAGTTGAAGGGGGCGTGGCCTCTGAGGAGATAGAAGACAGTTTATTGTGAATTAGCCATTAGCAAACTGACTACAAATGGGAATACATTTCCAGGAAATTACAGCAGCACTATACCTACTTAATTCTGAATAATTATCCTTATAGCACATAGAGGTGTAGAAGCTTATGTGCTATAACCTATTCAGTGCACATATGTAGGGATTAAACCCACCCTTTGATCTAATGATCGCCGTGACCACACGCAGTAACCTGAAAAATCTGTTTTTAGTCCAAGTGGACAGACCTGCTCATGAGGACTTTTCCAGGCCACAGTAAAGGATGAGCTGGAGCTGTTCTACTGACCCCCCTGTAGGACACCATATGCTCCACATGCTCAGGAGTGCAGTTATGCTTCTACTTCTCTCTCTCATGCAATCCTGTTCTGTTATTACAACACACAGAGAGCTTCATGGATCTCCACAGATCCATACAGACCCCCACATACCCCACATACTGGCCCAAAAAAACCCCTACAGACCCATAGAGACTCCCACATTCACCCACAAACCACCCACAAACCCATACAGACTCCCACATACACCCAAAAACCACCCACAGACCCATACAGACTCCCACATACATCCACAAACCACCCACAGATCCATACAGACTCCCACATACACCCAAAAACCACCCACAGATCCATACAGACTCCCACATACACCCCAAAACCACCCACAGACCCATACAGACTCCCACATACATCCACAAACCACCCACAGATCCATACAGACTCCCACATACACCCAAAAACCACCCACAGACCCATACAGACTCCCACATACACCGAAAAACCACCCACAGACCCATACAGACTCCCACATACACCGAAAAACCACCCACAGATCCATACAGACCCCCACATACATCCACAAACCACCCACAGATCCATACAGACTCCCACATACACCCAAAAACCACCCACAGACCCATACAGACTCCCACATACACCGAAAAACCACCCACAGACCCATACAGACTCCCACATACACCGAAAAACCACCCACAGATCCATACAGACCCCCACATACATCCACAAACCACCCACAGATCCATACAGACTCCCACATACACCCAAAAACCACCCACAGATCCATACAGACTCCCACATACACCCAAAAACCACCCACAGACCCATACAGACTCCCACATACACCCAAAAACCACCCACAGACCCATACAGACTCCCACATACACCGAAAAACCACCCACAGATCCATACAGACTCCCACATTCACCCACAAACCACCCACAGATCCATACAGACTCCCACATACACCCAAAAACCACCCACAGATCCATACAGACTCCCACATACACCCATAAACCACCCACAGATCCATACAGACCCCCACATACACTCCACAGATCTATACAGACCCCCACAAACCCCACATACAGGCCCCAAAACCCCCTACAGACCCATAGAGACTCCCACATTCATCCACAAACCACCCACAGACCCATAGAGACCCAAAAACTTCCCACAGACCCCTACAGGCCCACCCATTCACCCACAGACCTCTACAAACCACCCACAGACCCATACAGGCCCACCCATTCACCCACAGACCTCCACAAACCACCCACAGACCCATACAGACCCAAAAACCACCCACAGACCCATACAGGCCCACCCATTCACCCACAGACCTCCACAAACCACCCACAGACCCATACAGGCCCACCCATTCACCCACAGACCTCCACAAACCACCCACAGACCCATACAGTCTCCCACATGTAACCACAGACCTCCACAGACCCATACAGACCCTCATATACACCCACATACCTCCAGAAACAACCCACAGACTTTGACAGACCTTCACAGACCCCTGCAAACCTCTACAGACCTCCACAGACGCACATAGATCCACACAAACCCCTACAGAACTCCATGGACCTCCACAACACCCCCCCCCCCCAACTAACCACAATAAAGCTCAATAGAACCTCACAGAACCTCATAGACCTCCACAGACCCAACGGACCTCCACAAATCCAAAACATTTCCCTTTCATCTTGCCGTGTCTCCTCATTATTCTGGACAGAGGACAGGGATCAGGATGTTGCAACTCCGCTTGTCACTGTAATAGGCCAGACTGTCGTTAAACCCAACACACACACACACACACACACACACACACACACAGATCCAGAGGTGAGAGAGAGAGGATGGTGAGCTGTTGGGTGAGAAACAGAAGCAGTGATAATGAGTGAATATGGCAGCCGACAGTCAGTGTACAGAACGCAGCCAGTTCCCATTAATATGCAGCACTCGCCGTTATTCCTGCACCACCTATGCAATATTAACGCTGCACGTTTGCAGAAAAAGAAATGAGAACACACACACACACACACACGCACACAGAACGGTCAGGTCAATACCGCTGCATGCACACTCTGTAATTATGATACCCAGGCATCCCGGAATAGCGGTGAGATCCAGGAAAATTTCCATATTCTGTTTTATTTTCAGCACTGAGATGACTCACAAGGTGTGGACGGGACAGCTGTGCAACTCTGTGTCACGTTTTGTTGAATAAATACAGAAAATAAATAAATATATATATATATAATGCAGAAAAAGATCAAATAAAAACACTGAAATCTAAAATCTAATGAAGTATGTGGAAGTAAATGACAATCCGGGGTGTACCCCGCCTTGTGCCCCATGCTCCCTGGGATAGGCTTCAGGTTCCCCGCGACCCTGTAGGATAAGCGGTAATAAAAAATGGATGGATGGATGTAAATGACTAAATACTGAAACTGCAGTACTGAAGAATAAATCTAAATAGATTACAGGATAATGAGATTTTCTGGTAGCTAATGCTAATGCTAATGCTAGGTACTCTCAACACCTAGGTAAGTCACAACGACGCTTTATACTATCCAAAAAAAAAAACCCATTAATCACTGATTCTCCTACGCGTTAGCGATCGTTGCAGCTTAGCCTACATTAACGCTAGCAAGCAGCAAAATGACTAGGGATCCTTTCTTTCTTTCTTTCTTTCTTTCTTTCATCATTTGAACTGAATGCGCTCTCATTAAACGTGCATACAGACATCATGAAGAAAAATAAACCCTGGAAGAAAGTAGCAGAGATCGTTAGTGCCTCTGCTGAGTGTATGTAGCTAATACAGTTAGCTGGTTTGGCTAATCTAATCTGAGAATGAAGCTAGCACAAAACTATTTCTCATCAGAACAGGCCACGCCCCCAAGATAACAGACCACGCCCATATCGACAATCTCTACAAATGGCGCAAGCGACTTGTTCATCGTTTGCTAAGTGACTACTTAGCAAAAAGTATGATACATAATAAAGTACAGTAGCAACCACAGTGTGTGTGCGTGTGTGTGCGTGTGTGTACGTGTGTGTACGTGTGTGTGCGTGTGTGTGTGTGCCGTCGACTACCAAATTCACTCATCATCACTTCTTCTTTCCTCCTTCACACCTTGTCATTCTCTTCTCTGTTTGTGTGTGTGTGCGTGTGTGTGTGTGCGTGAGACAGATCACCAGGGAACTGAAAGGTGTCCAAATTTCTGCTTCGGTTCCACCTCATTTCCTCTCTGACACTCCAGCCAACACACACACACACACACACACACATATATATATATATATATATATATATATATATATATATATATATATATATATACAGGCGAATGCGACCAATACACACTACGCGGTGATCTTCAGGGAGGGTGCAGAGTCATGTTTCCATTATGACACCATGCCCAGGTGTGCTCTCCTGAGGAGTCAGGGTCATAGTGGTGGAGCAAATAACTCAAACAAACACACACACACACACACACACACACAAAATTGATCTTCTTATCCTATCCTTCTTATCCTTTGTGTGTGTGTGTGTGTGTGTGTGTGTACCCTGTATAAATAAATCATAACTCTTTATTGCCATGTGTCTCTGTGGTTTCTATCTATTTTTGTTCATTTGTCAGCGTTCATATCCCATGCTCTTTTGTAATTGTCTGACAGTGTGTGTGTGTGTGTGTGTGTGTGTGTGAGAGAGAGAGAGAGAGGCTCCTCAGGCTGGGAAAGCAGTGGTGATGTGTGTGGGGAGTGGGAGTAAACCTCCAGACTTCAGTGTCAGGAAGAATTAGTGTAAAGAGCATCTCCACAGCGGGTGGAATAGAGAGAGAGAGAGAGAGAGCGAGAGAGAGAGAGCAAGAAAGGAAGAGAGAGAGAGAAGGTGTGTGTGAGAGAGAGAGAGAAAGAGAGCAAGAGAGAGAGAGAGAGCGAGAGAGAGAGAGAGAGTGCAGCAGTGGAGGTGTGTTAGTGAAGAAGTGCGTGGAAGTCCTAATGTTCTGTAGCAGTATGTCAATCACATTTCTCCACTTCACCAGCCGTCCTGAGTCTCATAACCACGCCCACTTGATAATCATAACCACGCCCACCCGAGAAGCACCGCCACACCTACTCAAGAATCATAACCACGCCCACTCACAAATCATAGCCACGCCTGCTTGAGAATCATAGATATGACCAGTTGAGTCTCATTGCCCCACCCACTAAAATCTAAAGTCTTCTTTAATTCTTTCTGTCTGTCTGAATGTCTTTCTTTCTTTCTGTCTGTTTTTCTTTCTTTCTGTCTGTCTGAATGTCTTTCTTTCTGTCTGCCTGATTTTGTTTCTTTCTGTCTGTCTGATTTTCTTTCTTTCTGTCTGTCTGAATGTCTTTGTTTCTTTCTGTCTGTTTTTCTTTCTTTCTGTCTGATTTTCTTTCTTTCTGTCTGTCTGTTTTTCTTTCTTTCTGTCTGAATTTCTTTCTTTCTGTCTGTCTGAATTTCTTTCTTTCTGTCTGTCTGAATGTCTTTCTTTCTTTCTGTCTGTTTTTCTTTCTTTCTTTCTTTCTGTCTAACAGCATGATAAAACTGAGTGTTTTATTCCTTACAAAAGACTCACATTTAATATCACATTAAAATCAATTTTTGGGGAAAAAAAGAACAAAGACCGTCCCACTAAGCCGTAAAGGAATCGTTCTGGAGATGCGATTCCAATTACCTTCCCAGATGCGTGGAGCTTTGCTATAATTACTCGCGCCTGAACCCCTTTACACGTATTGACGATACGATTAATCACACGTCTAATTCAGAGCAGCAGCTGTGTCTCACGTAGGCCCTCCTGCGTCACGTGCGTCAGCTTCCTCCCTGGAGCTCGGAGGATTAGCTCTGAAAGTGTCCAGTGACCCGTGACTCCCTGCAGGACATCTCCTCACTGCTGGCCCCTCTAATGGAGCTCTGCATCCACGCCGTTCTGGGAGCTTCACCCCAGCGGGGGATCTGCACTCAGTCAACGTGAGCGCGCTCTGATTGGCTGGTGGAGATGGGTGCAGGGGGCGGGGTGTCGGGGTCTAAAGGGGATGTCTGATGGGAACCGGGTGATGAATCACATTTGAAGTGTATTCATGACAGCCAATGGGGGAGTCGAACCCATTACGCTCAGTGTGTGTGTGTGTGTGTGTGTGTGTGTGTGGAGATACATGGCCACACATCATATGGGCATGTTAAAGCCCTCACCACGTGCCATTTCTGCTTTCTTATCTTACTTTTTGTGGATTAGCGCAGGTCACTGTCCCAAGCCAAGATCAGAAATCACTTCAGAAAAAAAAATCACACGTGATGGTGTGTTTTTAACATGTGGTCATTTCAAGCATGACATTGCACACGTGAGCTCAAGTAAGCACGTGTGACATAATGTGAATGATATGCGATCACGTAAAAAGAAATAAATCATGTGCGACAAAGGCACGTGTGAAAAGAAAATAATGTGAAAAGAAATGAATCATTTGTAAAATAAATAAATAATTCAGATAGGAATGAATCATATGATTCATGTGATTCATATTTTAAACAGGAAAAGAATCATATGTAAACAAAAGTCACATGAAAACAGTGAATCATCCGGATAAAAAAACAAACAAACGTGAATGAATTATATGATTCACATTTTAAATAAGATAAAAATCATATGTAAAAATAAGTTACATGTGAAAATAAACGAATCACGTTAAAAAAAATCACGTGAATGAATCATATTATTCATTTGATTCAAATTTTACCTCACAGGTCAATAATATGTTTTAAAAAAAACCCCCAAAAAATCACATTAAAATAAATTAATCAACATGTAAAAAAGAAAACACGTGAACAAATCATATGATTCACAGTTTTAAATAACATATGAATCATATGCAAAATAAATCACATTCAAATAATAAACGAATCACTTAAAAAAACACACGAATGATTCACGAGTCACATTTTTATATTACATATGAATCATGTGTGAAGAAAAACATATTAAAATAAATGAATCATGTGTAAACTAAGATTAATATTTATCATAGAATGTTTGTGTAAAAAGAAAAAGTCAAACATGAAAAAAGTGAATTGTGTTGAAAAACATAATGACGTAAAAAATGAGTCATGAAGATAGATGAGTGATGTATTTTTTAAAAAAAGTCACATGCAATAAGAAATGAATCATGTGTACAGGTCCTTGTGTAAAATCTGTCTAAAAACCATGTGCGTAACCATGAGACCATGTGCTTTCACGTGTGAATCACGTGATTATTTCACACGTAAAGTTTTTGTGACTTTTCTATTCGCTAATTTGCTAATTCCGCTAACAGAGACGTAGCAAATGCTAGCATGCTAGTCTGTTTTCTGTCTCATTCTGATGATGCTAGTCGTCTGTGTAGGATCAATAATCTTCCTGAATTAGTCTGTGCATCAGACTGTGTGTGTGTGTGTGTGTGTGTGTGTGTGTGTGTGTGTGAGAGAGAGAGAGAGAGAGAGAGAGCAGATAATAGAAAGCTAAAGCACTAAAACTCTTAACAGTACATAACCCGTTGTTTGGACAACTCACAAAGGCACACACACACACACACACACACACACACACACACAGAGGAGGAGGTTATGTTGAAATGCATGTTGATGTTTTTCATGAGTAATGACGGTGCAGTGTGTTATAATAAATTTTTTAAAAAACACAATTTTGGGGACAGTCGAGAGAGCAAAATTGTTCGTTCTCTCTGGGTGGGAGGGGCCTACTTTCTCTCCCCTGTCAATCACAATGACACTATCCTCTTGTGAGCTCAGGTATGGGGAAGAGGGCCGATAGCGCTTTCCTCGGAGTGTGTTAGGAAGCATGTGTTAGCCTTCACCCTCTCGTAGCTGTGGTGTGATAGGCCAAAGCTGACTGGTGGGCAGGAATATGCAAATATATTTTTATTTATTTCTTCACCTACTCATTTATTTACTTATTTAGCACCTTATACTCATCCTAACACTCAACCTTTATACCAGCCTGACACTGAGGATGCTATACAAAGTGTGTAACAAAGAGTAATGCAATTAAAAAAAAATATGTACAAAGAAAGCAGTTGTAGTTGGAGAACTAACAGGCTAACTGCTTTATACGTGTATATGTACTGTGGGTACTGTATATATCTGTCCAGGTGCAGGGAGCGCGTGGAACCCTGTGTGCTCTTCTGCTGTTGTGTTCTGCTGTTGAGATGCTCTTCTGCTCAGCACGGGTGTAAAGAGTGGCTGTCTGACTTTCCGTAGCCTTCCTGTCAGCTGGAGTCATTCTTCTCCTGGTCATTCTCCTCCGAACTCTCTCCTCAGCCAGGCCTTTCCATGCAGAGAACTGCTGCTCGCCGGATGTTTTTTGTTCTTCGCACCACGCGGTGCACAAATCTAGAGACTGGTGTGTGTGAAAATCGCAGGAGATTTCTGAAACACGCAAAATACTCAAAGTCACTGAGATCCCTGCGATTTCTTCTCTGGCCTGAAGTCTGACGTGAACGTTTATCTGCGTGATGTTATGCACTGAGCTGCTGAAACGTGATTGGCTGATTGGATAATTGCATAAATGAAGGGTGTATGTGTCAGTCTGTGTGTGTGTGTGTGTGTGTGTGTGTGTGTGTGCAGGCAGAGCTGACGTGTCCCTGCAGGAAACTAGGCCTGCTAGAGGACTCGCTCTATGTGGGACAGAGTAAAGACAAAAAGAAACGAGGTTGTTCCTCAACTGTGTGTGAAGAGTGAAAGGCAGACCCTTCTCTCTCTCTCTCTCTCTCTCTCTCTCTCTCTCTCTCTCTCTCTCTCTCTCTCTCGCTAGCTCGCTCGCTCTCTTTTCTGCTCTCTTCTCTTCTTCTTGTCTTCTCCTTTTCTTATTTTTTTCTATTACTGGTTTTCTTCTTCTCTTCCCTTCTCTGTTCTACTCTTCTATCTTTAATTCTCTTTCTATCGTCTTGTCTTTTTCTTCTTTACGTCTCTCCTCTTCCTGATGGATTATTGTACGGAGCAGTAGCGCAGTCACAGACGCATAAACAAACACAATAAACCTGAATCCTCTCCACTCAGCCTCGCATTAATAATACAGTGTGCTGACCAGAAAACTCTCTCCTCCCTCCTCTCTCTTCCTCTTCCCCCTCTCCCTCCTCCTCCTCCCTCTTCCTCTTCCTCCTTCTCTCTCATCTTTACTCCTCTTCCTCCCCCCTCTCCGCTTCCTCTCTCCTCTTCCTCTACCTCTTCTCTCCTCCCCCTTCTCCCTCCTCTTCCTCCTCTCTCCTCTTCCTCCCCCCCTCTCCTCTACCTCGCTCCTCCTCCTCCTCTCTCCATTTCTTCCCCCTCTCTCCTCTACCTTCACTCTCCTCCTCCTCTCTCTTCCTCCTTCTCTCTCCTCTTTACTCCTCTTCCTCCACCCTCTTCCTCTTCCTCCTCTCTCCTCTTCCTCCACCCTCTTCCTCTTCTTCCCCCTCTCTCCTCTACTTCTCTCCACTACCTCCCCCTCTCTCCTCTACCTCCTCTCCATTCTCCTCCTCTCTCCTGAACACGAAGTGGCTCGTGTGCAGATCTGTTTTTTCCCCATGGTCGCAACACCAGATTATTGTTTCAGAGCTCGAGGCCCAAACACCCCGGCGTGTTTCTCCTCTCAGCCGCCAAAGTCAATTACAGCGGTATGAGATTACGTAGGGACGGAGTGTGCGGACGGACGTGCGCTCCTTCCCCCGAGGCACCGGGGCAAAAGTAATAACTTCATCCACTTGACCCTGCAGCTCTGTTACACATGCTGCACACACACACACACACACACACACACACTCAGGAAGATAATCAAACCCGAGCTGAGACCACCACCACTCCACTTCAGCTCCTACATCCATGTCGCACTTTAGAGAGAGAGAAAAAGAAACAGATGCTAAATCAATTTATTTTGGAGGAAGTGAAGAACAGCGTGACCTAGAACACACACACACACACACACACACACACACACACACACACAGAGTCACATCTACCCACATGTTGGTGGATTTTTAAACCCTCAGCTCCAGTGTACTTTTGATTGATTTATTTATTACATTTTTTTCTGTCAGGATTATGATTTTGTAAATAATTTTTTTTATTATTATTTATTGTGAAATTATAATTCTACTGCAATTCAAAACCAGTAACCAAAAAGCTTGAGGTATCATTCATGGTTTCTTTAAATATTAATATATTCAATAATTCCGTCAGTTTAACGCTGCTTTAACAAAAAAGAAGGAGAAATGAATGAGTTTATAACCATAATTCCGTGTATATTACATTTCTTACATAATTACAAACATAACACACATCACACTGTGTTTGCTTCTATATTTATATTATTATACTCCCCGTGTTATTTTAGTTCGTTTTAGGGCGTTTGTATGAAGTTTCTTTTTTAATTGTAGTTTTTCATTTTTGATTTATATTTATTTCAGACATATTTAATGTAATTATGATGTAGGATGATATGACATCATCCAGCACAAAAATGCAGCTTTAAAGCCTTTATCTTAAAGTTACCCAATGCAAAGTTTCCAGAAAAAAATATGTATGTATATATATTATACTTTTCATTTTAAAGAATTAAAATGATAACAATGAGACGTTTAGTGTTTTGAGTTTCGCAGAAAAAATATCTATTAAAATATTTCATTGAAATATGAAAATGAATCATTGCTAATAACTTCTTTATTATTATTTTTTTTTTGCTTTATTTTGGGGCATAAACTTTTAGTACACAAAGTTTTTAGAGAAACAGGAAAAAAGTCCTTCATATATAATAATAATAATAATAATAATAATAATAATAATAATAATAATAAACTCTGCCCCCTCTGTTCCAGTCACTGTCTCTTTTATTAACACAAATAAAGCAGTGTTTGTCTCTCTCTCTCTCTCTCTCTCTCTCTCTCTCTCTCTCTCTCTCTCTCTCTCTCTGTGTGTGTGTGTGTGTGTGTGTGTGTGTGTGTGTGTGTGTGTGTTTTGTTCAAGGTCATGGTCTTACACTCTGACACTGTGCCTGAACTTCATCTCAGCTGAAACACACAAAGCATCTATTGTGAATCTCTCTCTCTGTTGTCTCTCCTCTCTCTCTCTCTTTGTCTCTCCTCTCTCTCTCCTCTCTCTCTTTGTCTATCCTCTCTCTCTCCTCTCTCTCCTCTCTCTCTCTCGTCTCTCTCTCTCCTCTTTCTCTCCTCTCTCTCTCTCCTCTCTCTCCTCTCTCTCTCTCTCTGTTGTCTCTCTCCTCTCTCTCTCTTTGTCTCTCCTCTCTCTCTCCTCTCTCTCTTTGTCTATCCTCTCTCTCTCCTCTCTCTCCTCTCTCTCTCTCGTCTCTCTCTCTCCTCTTTCTCTCCTCTCTCTCTCTCCTCTCTCTCCTCTCTCTCTCTCTGTTGTCTCTCTCCTCTCTCTCTCTTTGTCTCTCCTCTCTCTCTCCTCTCTCTCTTTGTCTATCCTCTCTCTCTCCTCTCTCTCCTCCCTCTCTCGTCTCTCTCTCCTCTTTCTCTCCTCTCTCTCTCTCCTCTCTCTCCTCTCTCTCTCTCTCTGTTGTCTCTCTCCTCTCTCTCTCTTTGTCTCTCCTCTCTCTCTCTTCTCTCTCTCTCTTCTCTCTCCTCTCTCTCTCTTTGTCTATCCTCTCTCTCTCCTCTCTCTCCTCTCTCTCTCTCGTCTCTCTCTCTCCTCTTTCTCTCCTCTCTCTCTCTCCTCTCTCTCCTCTCTCTCTCTCGTCTCTCTCTCTCCTCTTTCTCTCCTCTCTCTCTCTCCTCTCTCTCCTCTCTCTCTCTCGTCTCTCTCTCTCCTCTTTCTCTCCTCTCTCTCTCTCCTCTCTCTCCTCTCTCTCTCGTCTCTCGTCTCTCTCTCCTCTCTCTCTCGTCTCTCGTCTCTCTCTCTCTCGTCTCTCTCCTCTCTCTCTCCTCTCTCTCTCATCTCTCTCGTCTCTCTCTCTCTCTCTCTCTCTCTCATCTTCCTCGTCAGTTATTCCTCCCACTGTATCTGTGTGACACGAGGAAGTCTTTAATACACCAGATCTGAGCTTCTACGCGTGTGTGTGTGTGTGTGTGTGTGTGTGTGTGTGTGTGTGTGATATAGGAGATATTTAAAGCCCTGCTCTGTGGGTATTAGGTGAGAACAGAAGTGATGATGAACCGCGTGAAGCTTTTATTTTCACGTTCCTGATTCACATGCACAGGAATTTAATAAGATCGAGGCGATGGAGTTGTTCTAGAACCTTCGTGTTCTGCGTCCTTGGAATGAAAAGGTTTAAGATATTATTCATGAAAGAGACTTTAAATACATTAAAACGGACAGATTTAACACTTCAATCAATAACGTTTTAGCAGAAAAAAAATACATTAAAATTTCTTTGTGAATGAATTCGAGTCTGGTGTTTATTTTATGTGTGTTAGATATAAATATGTGCAACATTGTATTGCACAGATACGATATTGTATTCTATTTATTTACATTGTATTGTACTGTATGGAATGTTTACTCTTTTAAATAATTCCCAGTTTGTCTTCTCTGTATGTTTTTAATTTTCATGAATATAAGAGTGAAAATAATTGCTGGAAGAAATTCGATACAACTAAAATTGTGTGTGTGTGTGTGTGTGTGTGTGTGTGTGTAGTTCTCCAAGGAGAAGTACCTGTTGGAGTCTCCCCCGGAGAAGCTGAGGAAGGAGCTGGAGGAGGAACTCAAACTCAGCAGCAGTGACCTGAGGAGCCACGGCTGGTACCATGGCCGCATCCCACGAGAGGTGTGTGTGTGTGTGTGTGTGTGTGTGTGTGTGTGTACAGTATACTGTATTATTGATTTATTTCCTCATGTTACATTTATCGAGTACCTTTCTAACACCCAAGGTTGCTTTATAAAGAAATCTATTCACAAAGTAGAACATTAATAAACAAACAACAATGAATAAAAAAATGTAAATAAATACGTTTATAAGTAAATAAAGTACAGGAAGTTAACTTTATTTATGTAAGTCCAGTGTCTGTCACAAGCATCTTTTATTACAGTTTATAATATACACATCGTTTCACCCAGTATCACACGTTTACATAAAAATTCTTCATTAAAAAAGTTCCACAAAGCTGCTTGTGGCAGGTTAGCGTTGGCGATGCTAAGCTGGAGGCTATTAGCTTCTATTACTGCGAAATTAGAAAAGCACATTTCAGACACCAGTCCAGGATAGGATGAGTGCATTTGGGATTCATTTCTACATTTTATTTTTGGCTGGATTATTGTTTTAGGCAAAAATGAACCAGGTTCTTTTTTATATATTGAATATATATGTCGTATTAATTTATTTTAGCATGTGTTTAGCAAAATATACCCTAATTATACTATCCTAATTAATTATTTACACGTGTACATTTATGGGTTTCTATATTTTCAGTATGTGAAGGTTGGGAATAGAGACTAACAGGTAAACACTGATGTAGTGTCCTGTAGTATTAGCCTAATCGTGTGTGTGTGTGTGTGTGTGTGTGTGTGTGTGATAGTTACCATAAAGCACTCTGTTAGCTGCCCACGCTGTCTGTGGTGTGACTACAGCCATCTGTGTGTTGGTGTTAGTCCAGCTGGAGGACAGGAATCTCCACATCCTCCTCTTTAAGCCTGATCTGGTAATGGTCACGATTCTGCTGCAGTATAACAGAGCCGTGCTTACAGCGCCCTCTGGTGGACAGTTCTGGTTTAACCTTTACAGCGGGAGCACCAGGATAGTGAGGAAGGGGTGCCAATATTTATGACACAGCTTCATTAATTCAAAGTGGTGCCTATGGGAGAAAGAATTGGGTCAAAGAGGTGTTGTCAATGTGCCTATCACTCCTAGTAAGAAGGCGTGGTCTGTCAATCCAAACGTAGTAGGTGTGGCATCTGTGTTAATCAGTTCAAAGGAAAGAGGTGTGGCCTCTCTGTGTCTGTCTGTCTTAATAAAGGAGGCGTGGTCTCTGTACCTGTCAGTTCAAAGTAAATGGTCATGGCCTCTGTGTATACAGGTTCAAAGAAAGGAGGTGTGGCCTATGTATGTATAGGTTCAAAGAAAGAAGGTGTGGCTTATGTGTATATAGGTTCTAAGAAAGGCGGTGTGGCCTATGTGTATCTCATTTCAAAGTAAGGAGGTGTGGTCTCTGTGTATACAGGTTCAAAGAAAGGAGGTGTGGCCTGTGTGTATATAGGTTCAAAGAAAGGAGGTGTGGCCTCTGTGTATATCATTTCAAAGAAAGGAGGTGTGGCCTCTGTGCATACAGGTTCAAAGAAAGGAGGTGTGGCCTCTGTATATATAGGTTCAAATAAAGGAGGCGTGGCCTCTGTATATATAGGTTCAAATAAAGGAGCTGTGGCCTCTGTGTATATAATTTCAAAGAAAGGAGGTGTGGCCTCTGTGTATATAATTTCAAAGA
>NC_071270.1:26340051-26342551 GCF_023375685.1 Ictalurus furcatus
CTTCGTTCTTCATTTCGCCGTGAGGTGGAGTGAAATTTAACATGGTGTGTTCCTCAGATCTCACGCTTGGACCAGACGTGGATGACGCTGAGACAGAGACATACGGAGGGAGCCATTTTGTATGAGAAGAAGCTCAAACCCTTCATGAAGGGCTTAAACGAAAGCAAAGGTGAGGATTTGGGCTAGCTAGAGACCTGTCTATACAACCTATCATCCATTACCTCATTTTTTAGTTCAAATGTAGACACGTTCTTAACAAAGATGCATACTTTCTTATTAATTGCTGTTTGTGACGAAAAGTGACGGCAGGTGTCCTCCGGAGAAACTGATCCCGTCCAAATAGGGCTGTGTGTTTATGTGGATAATCTTCAACCTTTACGTTGCCATCTTTTAAAAAAGAATAGCGTACAGTGTTGCTTTTGTCCCATCACCTGTGTTTGTGTGTGTATGTGTCTCTCAGAGAGCTCTGTGCTGTCCAGTACGTCTTTCCCACATGTGGTGCCCGTGTTGTGTCTGTTGGAGAAGGGCGTGGCTGTGGGGGAGGGGCCAGAGCCGTGGGATACTTCAGAATGTGGCGTGGACGTGGTCATGAGCCACCTAGAAGCAGCACGCAGCATTGCACACCACGGAGGCCTGTACCGCACCAACGCCGAGAGCAAGCTACACGGTACTCGGGGTTTTTAGCGCATTTACACACCCGATACAAAATTTTAACCATAAATATCATTTCTGTTACTAACAACTGAAATGAGTTTAAAGCTATATTGGGTAATAATTAATTAACTAATTAAAGAATTAATTGTATAGGTAACATGGGAAAAAAATATTTGCAGGATTGTAGTAGTATAAACCTTGATAGTTTCTTCTATATATATGTATATTAGCTCCGCCTCCAGATGGAACACCAACTTAGCCCCGCCCCTTTTCCGTAAAAGGCTAGTCGTACGGCAAACTGTGAATACAGGATTGAGTAGAGAATGGCAAAGACTTTCACTGAAGTGTGTTAACCCGTGTGTGTGTGTGTGTGTGTTTGCAGACTTTCAGGAGAGAAAGGAAGTGTCAGAGATCTTCTGCACGGAGTTCCAGATGAGGCTGCTCTGGGGAAGCCGAGGTTCCGAGGGGAGTCAGAGCGAACGCTACGAGAAGTTCGACAAAGTCCTCACGGCTCTTTCGCACAAGCTGGAGCCTCCTGTACGCCACAGCGAGCTATAGCAGCACCCGCCACCCCCGTCTGACACATTGGTACTGTCCGTCACCTCACTGTCTTTCCCACTTCTGGGAGAGACCATTATAAAGACAGAGGAAAGTGAGAGAGAAAACAGAAAAGGAGCATATCGAATCCAATCTACGAATAAGGTACAAAAGGGGGCGGGGTTTGTCCAGACGGGATGGCGCCGTGTACCGTACGGAACGCGGAACTACGGCAGGGGCGGAGTTTAAAAATCCTGACACCCAAATCTCTTTTGTGACTCGGGACATGATGGATTGAGAAACATCTTTTTTGAGATCTCAGTATGCATGATCATCACGCCGTCGTCCCGGACACTCAGAGACACGTCACACTCGCTCACGCATCTAACGTCTTAATGTAATGTTGCCAAAACTCAACAACCACTTTCTTTACAAAAATCTCCTTTTTATACATTTTATTATTATTATTATTATTATTATTATGTGTTTATTTTTATTTCTGCGTACAAGGAGCAATATGTGGCAACCGACACACACTCAGTACACAATGCTGTGGAGATGGTGGAGAGCCCAGCCTTTGGGAGAGTGTGTAGGGTTGAGGAGCTCACCCTGGTTCCTGATGAAGATCTCAAATCCTTGTAAAAAAATTATATATATATATATATATATATATATATATATATATATATATATATAAAAGACTCAAATTGGTTCCTGTTGATGATCTGTTGAAGATCTCATCCTGGGTTTTGTTGAGGATCTCACTCTAGTTAAAGAGTTGAAGATATGTGTTGAAGATCTCACCTTGAGTACTTTGGAAAATTCTAGCCTACATCCTGGTTACTGTTGAATGTCTCACAAGAGGTCCTGGGAAAGCTTTTACAGTGGTTCCTGGTGAAGATATCACCCTGGTCCCTTTGAAGATCTGTCAAAGATCTCATCCCGGCTCTGGTGAAGAGCTCCCCTCTCAACCTATTTCCTCTGCTGAAGTTCTCACCACAAATCCTGTTTAAATAGATCTCACCTGGTTGCTTTCAAAGATCACACCAGGATCTCACCATGGTTCCTGTTGAAAATCTCTTTCTATCTCTGGTTCCTGTTAAAAAAATACTACCACAAGTCCAAGTAAAGATCTCACTCTGGTTCCTATTGAAGATCTGTCGAAGATCTCAACCCGGGCTCTGGTGAAGATCTCTCCTCTCAACCTATGTCCTCTTACAGATCTCACTCTGCTTTCTGTAGAAGATCTCACTCTAGTTCCAGCTGAAGTTCTCACCACAAATCCTGTTGAAATAGATCTCACCCTTAT
>NC_071270.1:26347551-26420051 GCF_023375685.1 Ictalurus furcatus
CTTGTAAGCTCCCATTACTTGTTAGCAACATTAGCCTCGTATAAACTATAGAAGCAGTTTTCACACACACACACACAAATTAAAATGTACACAAAAGCCCTATGGCAGTTTGTCACTTCCGAGTCCTGGATGTGTGTGTGTGTGTGTGTGTGTGTGTGTGTGTGTGTGGGTGGGTGGGGGGGGTTAGTGTTCCTCGTTTGACTCTCCCAAGCCCCTCGATCCTCCTTGGTCCTCCTCACGCTCCACATTAACACATGAATGGCCGACTGCAATGGGCCAACACGGTTACGGACCCCAACAGAAGGCACTGGATTTGCAATTCAATATTCAATCTGTTCAACCCCCAATCAGGACCGAGCCCAAGAGAGAGAGACAGAGACGGGGGAGAAGGAGGTGGGGAGGGGGTTATGCTTTTCAATCATTTAACACCTAATTAACTATTTATTAATTTACGAAGGTACAAAAACACTGAAATATATCACCTAAATTTATCTACCTTACGTGACATGAATAAAGCTGTTCAACAGCCTAATATACCGTATAAAGTATTATAAAATAATACTATTTATCAGCGACGACTTACACCAAAAATGATTTCTCATTCCTTTCATTATTTCTATATTTCTCTACATAAATTATTCATTTGAAAGGGCAAACACAGTGTTACGGTTCTGGCACGCAAATAAACATCCTGAAAAGTTGAAATAGTCTCACAAATGATGAAATTAGTAAATGTTTGAAACTTCTTCCTTCATGATATTGTACTGTAGAACATTGTTTGTGTATTAATTATTTAATGGGTATATACATAAAAACAAAACGTAAAATGATAAAGTCCGAGATAAACATCAGGGACATCTAAAACAATAACGATAGTGACCAAATGAAAAAGATAAACGAACACTTCAGGCGCGTCGCAAATTCGTCACTTCCGGTGAACGCGACCAACGAGTTCCGGTTTGAAGAGACTGTCATGGCGGCGCCCATAGCGATACATCTAGAGTTCGGGTTTGTATGATTTCATTGCCTCGATACGCGGTTGTAGTTTGTTTGTTTGTTGTTCTGCATCACGTGACATGTTGTTTATGACTCTTTTGTCGCATGAACACGTTTTTCTCGCCCCTATAAAGAGCGTTTATTGAAACTAAAGAAGGCGTTTTGAGAAAGCGTCCTGCTCCTGTGCAGTGTGAGGCTGAAGCCCAAATGTCTCTCTTATGGACTGTGTAGTGCACTAGATAGGGTGCAGGACGCATTCATGTGTATCCTGAGGGTGTGCACTGGTACAGGGAGCACAGAGACATTCGGAACTGTAATGAATTTCCTGCTTACACAACGGCACGTAGTATTTGAGTATGTAGTGTTAGCACATTTATAGAAGGGGTGTATTTATTTATAATCGCACTATCCGGTGTCACCCACGTGAGTCTTCTGAGTCCGGTTCCTCTCGAGGTTTCTTCCTCATATCGTCTCGGGGAGTTTTTCCTCACCACCGTCTCCTCTGGCTGCTCATTAGGGATGAATTCGAACATTTATAATCTATATCCTGAATTTGTATATTTCTGTAACGCTGCTCTGGGACAATGTCCACTGTTAAACGCGTTATATAAATATGAATGACAAGAATTGAATGAGTTTATTTTTGTGGATTAGATGCAGGTGTTAAATTGGACCGAAAGTGAAGGTGCACTCAGCTAATCACTGAGATGCATATCGATGGTGAGATAAAGCATCTATAGGTCTGTATTCTCTCTGATGTTCCATTTGTTATCTTGTGTTGCGTAATAGTGGGCGGGGTCTGGAGTTTGTTTCTTCGTAGACACGACACTTGTGTAATTATATGATTTGGTACTGTGTTATCTGTCTATGTTTTCTCTCTGTACTTTCCTCTGAACATCTGTTCTTCCTTCTGAACTTCCATTCTTCTTTCTTTCCTTCTGAACTTCCATTCTTCTTTCTTTCCTTCTGAACTTCCATTCTTCTGAATTTCATTCTGAACTTCCATTCTTCTTTCTTTCCTTCTGAACTTCCATTCTTCTGAATTTCATTCTGAACTTCCATTCTTCTTTCTTTCCTTCTGAACTTCCTTTCTTCCTTCTGAACTTCCATTCTTCTTTCTTTCCTTCTGAACTTCCATTCTTCTGAATTTCATTCTGAACTTCCATTCTTCTTTCTTTCCTTCTGAACTTCCATTCTTCTGAATTTCATTCTGAACTTCCATTCTTCTTTCCTTCTGAACTTCCTTTCTTCCTTCTGAACTTCCATTCTTCTTTCTTTCCTTCTGAACTTCCATTCTTCTGAATTTCATTCTGAACTTCCATTCTTCTTTCTTTCCTTCTGAACTTCCATTCTTCTTTCTTTCATTCTGAACTTCCTTTCTTCCTTCTGAACTTCCATTCTTCTTTCTTTCCTTCTGAACTTCCTTTCTTCCTTCTGAACTTCCATTCTTCCTTCTTCCATTTGAACTTCCATTCTTCTGAATTTCCTTCTGAACTTCCTTTCTTCCAAACTTCTAGATGACCTTCTGAACTTCTATTCTTCCTTCTGAACTTCTATTCATCTGAATTTCCTTCTGAGCTTCTTTCTTTCCCTCTAAACTTCCTTCCTTCCAAACTTCTAGACGACCTTCTTCTCTTCTTCTCTTCCTTCTGAACTTCCATTCTTCTGAATTTCATTCTGAACTTCCTTTCTTCCTTCTGAACTTCCATTCTTCTTTCTTTCCTTCTGAACTTCCATTCTTCTGAATTTCATTCTGAACTTCCATTCTTCCTTCTGAACTTCCATTCTTCTTTCTTTCCTTCTGAACTTCCATTCTTCTGAATTTCATTCTGAACTTCCTTTCTTCCTTCTGAACTTCCATTCTTCTTTCTTTCCTTCTGAACTTCCATTCTTCTGAATTTCATTCTGAACTTCCATTCTTCTTTCTTTCCCTCTAAACTTCCTTCCTTCCAAACTTCTAGACGACCTTTTTCTCTTCCTTCTGAACTTCCATTCTTCCGAATTTCATTCTGAACTTCTTTCCGTCTGAGTTTCATTCCGAGATTCCTTCCTCCCTTCCTTCCTTCCTTCCTTCCATCCTTCTGAGTTTTGTTCCTTACAAACTTCCTCTCTTCCAACTTCCTTTCTTTCTTCTGAACTTTTTTTTTATCCTCCTTCATTAAAAAACTTCTCTCTCTTCTTTCCCTTCCTTTCCATTGCGCTTGATATTAAACACTACTTCATAGATGAATGCAAAAAGCATTAAATGCATTAATGTCAATTTTCAGAACCCAGAACACTGTACTTTATAGAAATAGTTCCGTTTTTTCCCCCACTTTGGCCTTTAGAGATCATTCTTAATCCATATTTGTTCCACAGACACTCAAAGGGCAGTCTGTAAGACATTTCCAGATTAAACTTGACTCTTAAATCAGAGTTAGAAGCTAAAAAAACAAAACACAGAGTGCTCATCTTTCTTTCAGTTTACTACGTTTAGAGAATAAATGCAGAGTCTCTGCGTGAACAAACCACAGCCTGAGGTCATGCGTGCTGTAAAAAGTTGACGCTTGGCACCATATAAAAGTCCTCACGGCTCATTGTGTGTGTGTTTAAAAGAGCGATGGTGTGTGTGAGTGGCCTTACTGACCCTCTCCGACTCTCTGTGCTGCTGGAACTCGGGCCAGCGGCCAAAAGCTGAGGATCTGGAGGACAACCGGGCTTTCTGCAGGAGATGTGAGCGCTCTTTATGGAACTTGCACCTGCTGCTACATCTCGCTCAGCGTCGCGCTGCTTCTCTAACATCAACACCATCTCGCTTTCATATACACGTTTTACACGACCCGCGTCGACACGGATTCAACTTTAATCTGGATTAAATCAAAGCCGTCCCAAGCCTTGTGTCGAATAATCATCATTTGATCTTGGTTTTAGAGTTAGAGGAAACACGTAGCGTCTCTTTAATCCCATTGCTCCTGGATTTTAGATTTCATTCACAGATTCAGTTTAATCCTGACGCTGAGCTGCATTCAGTGTCTTTTAAAAATCTGAAATTAAAAACAAAACACAGATCCGGTGTGCTCAGAAGTTCTACGGAGTGTGTTTGACGGTGCTCTTTGGTGGGGAAAAATTATAATCCAAGGCACACTTCCAATAGAAATGACTTAAAAGCCTTTATTTAAATGACTATTTCATAGTAGAAATGCTAAAATAAATAAAAATTGCCTTTCCGGTTTAATAGATTTTATAAAATACAATGCAAAATAGTTATTGTGTAAATTTGGAACAATTTCAGCCACAGTTAGGCAAAGAACAACAAGCACTGACCACAATATGACAAACTTTGTCTGGTTTGGGGGGGGGGGATGCTAATGAGTCAAAAGAGTCGACTCTTTAGATCTGACTCGCTTAAAAGAGCCGGAAATGACATCAGTGATTCATCAGAAGTGGCTTAGAGAGGCAGATGTACATTTATACTTGCGTGTTAGTTTACGTGAATGATCCCAGTTCACACGTGACACACGTGACTTAGAGCTTAGTTAGTGATTTGTGCCATAATTGAGGAAAGAAGTCTGATTATCCACCTTGAAGAATGCTTGACTTTCCCAAAACGTGAATAAACACCGGAATCAGATAACGTAGGTATTACTACGTTATAATTGTTAAACACGTTAGCTGAGGCCTCTTCAGGACGTCTTCTGAGAGGAGGAGAACGTCCTGCGGAGTGACTGTGGAGCGAGATGATCCTCTTAACGACTGAAAGAAAGGGAAAGTGGACGAGAGGAAGTCGGGCTTTTGTTCTAGGAAAGAATCTGTGTGAGTCTCTGTGGGAGAACTAATCTGCTTTCATGTGCAGCTTTCATTTACATTAACCAGAGTTTCTTTTATCCCACAGCTCTGTCGAATTCTGGATTCTGATCGGTCAAAAGGTGTTGATTAACGTTCTCTAGCAGCAGCTCTGACAGTAGTTCGTTCATTTATATTCGGGTACGTTATGGTTTCTGTAGTAACGGCTTGTACGCAGGGAGTCGTACGGATTATAAACGGATTAAAAAAACATGTTCGCGTCAATATGGGGAATTTTTCTGTAGTTTATGTAACATTTATGGAAGGAGTCTCCAGTGTCGGTGCGTTGTAACTGTCAGAGGTAAAGCTCCGGTAGAACTTTGTAGAAGATTTGTTCAAAATGTTGAAGGAAAAGTAATCTTGCTTTTTTTTTTTTCTTCTCTGTTAAAAAAGTGTAATAGATGCAGGTTAATATCCATCAGATTTTATAGAAAGGTGTTTTGTGTTTCCTTTTTCAGAGGAGGAGCCGAACTCCTGTTTGACGGAGTCAAAGATCACCATGTGACACTTCCCAGCCAATCAGAACCCTGTGAGTACAGTCAGCACTGCATCAGAGCGTGTGTGTGTGTGAGTGTGCATGCATGTGTGTGTGTGAGGATTAGGGCTTTGGCGATATGACAACGTAATAATGATATTGTGATAAATTATATCATAACAAACTTCCGAGTCTCTGTGATATCTTTTATTTATTTACTTAATAATTACAGACTGACTGGAAACAGCTCATATCGGTGTCAAGAGTTTGTATTTGAATTGAAAAAAAGAAGAAGGAAAAAAAAAAGAATTAAAAATAATTTTTTGTTTTGTTTTTTATTTTTTTTTCTCCTTTTCAGTGTTAAATATTCATTCATTCGCTCACCCATTTAGTTATTTATTTATCTTAAATAAAAAGACATTTTTTAAAAATAAATGTAACTTTCTGTAGACGTTAAATAAAGTTATCACTTTGCTCACAAGCTTAAATATCCTGAAACATATCGTGTGTCATAGAAATGTTTTTAAAAATGGTGTTAAGATGATGATGTTGTTGTTTTTTCCGTATTTTCCCATTTAAAGCAGGGAATTTGTGTGTAAAAACTTTTGCGCGTTTGTGATGTCACAAAATAGGCTCAGGTTCTTCCGACCAATCACGTCTCGTATGCAAATTATTAGAGGATGATACTCTAGAAAAGATTAAGCGACAGATACGAATGCAGCTAATGTTAGCCATGACCAGATGGTGGTTGTCATGGTAACGTTATATAATGTTAGTGAACGTGGAGGGGGAGGGGTTCTAATTTGCATACCCATGTATATTCATAGAGTGTTGTATTTTTAATGAGGGGAAAGAAAAACGGGGGTCTCCTTAATGATCCCTTGGATAGTTAAAGGTTTCTTGGCTTCTACTTGGAACCTTCTGAAAGACTTGTAGCTACAACCTGACACAGAGAATAGAGAAGAAAAGAACCTTTCAGAGTGCTAGATTTAATCTTCTTTCTAAGAGTGTATAGATGTATTGATGTTCATCTGTCATTTTTGGTACACTTTTGTAGGAAAGACGGTTCCTCGAGGGTTCCTTTGATGGTTAATGGTTCTAGATCTCTACTTCTTCTGAAAGGGAAGTCCTCCAGAGAACTTTTAGGGTGATGGATGGAGTGTAGTTTAATGGGAAGTAAAAAAAATGTAAAAACACATAAAAGGATTCATTATTGTGCATAAGTTACAGCACAGTTCTGGATTGAGTTCTGGATTCGTGATTGGTCAGAAGGCGTTGATTAATTTCTCTAGAACAGCAACGAATTATTGGGAAATTGGTGTGGTATAAGCGGAATGAAATGCTTGTCTACGTGCTGCTCTAGGAGCGATCGTTTTATCCCGATGTGTAAAAAAAGGCGCGTGAACCTAACGCCGATTGATCTCAGAGAGTTCTTCAGTGACAACCGTGAGGAATATTGGACCTCCTCATATCTTCAGAAGCGACTTTCGCTCTTTGTCTCCAAATCAATTCTTGACAGATCTCATTATCGACAACTTAATTAGTTCCATACATCTCCGCTGGTATGTGTCCCGGAGGCGGAGGCATGACCACGACGATGGTATTCATCTGTGATGGAGCTGGAGAAAGGCTTCTCTTCTCGGTTTTTAACTTGGACCAAGAATGTTTGAAATGAAATATCAGAGAAATTTTTAAACACCTCATGCATATGTGCAGACAATATGATCAACATATCACGATAAAGATCACAATTCTCCAGACATTTTCCATGATGCATAAAATACATCACCACGGTTAGGTTTGCAGTTTAATTTATTTTTTTAAAATATCTTAGAAAGTGGACGATTTATCGTGATATCGTTATTATATCGTTAAATCGATGAGCCTTAATCCTACGGAATCTCCTCACTCGCTTTTCTCATCTCCTTCACTTTCACTTAAACAACAATAGATCTGAACCCTGTGTCCATCCTTCTCCCTGTCCTCCTCCTCCTCCTCTTCCTCCTCCTCCTCCTCCCGTCCACCACCAACATCTGTGAGCCTCCTCAGCCTCGGCCATTCTGTCTCTAACTGCTCCATTATGGAGCCTCTTTCACTTGTAAATGCGGTCAGTGATATTGTCGATTGGTCTTTTATGCGCAGTGCCGGGGTCACACTGAAGGTATGGAGCGGGGTAGGGGCCTGAGGAGGCCTTGCGAAGACGGGAGGGATGACGCTTACAAAGCACCGAGTGCTGGTTTTGTGTGCAGTCTTTTTTTTTTTTTTTTGGAGAGGGGGGTGATGTGATGTGATGTGATGTGATGTGTGTTCTGCTTTCACCCTCAAAAGGATCCTCCTCTTTGGGATTCCTGCAGGGTTCTCGGCAGGGATCCGGGGTGAAAGTGGTGCCGAGGGTGACGCGAACGCGGCCAGCACTGAGCTCGGGCTGACGCTCGACGACGACTCGGTACGCGGAACGTGCCGATAATCTGTTATACGAGAACGTACGTCATACGTAACGGATCGACGTCTTTTTTTTTTCCCGCTACGGCCGTTAAATCGCACTCGCTGGAGACGTAAAACTCTGCAATGTTCAGTAACGTGGAGTGCTTTTAACACCAGAACGACGAATTTTCCATGAAAAGTCATTCACGCGTGTGTGGAGAGAGACGAGCTAGCTATGAAACTAAATTCATCACCGCTCCAGCCTGCACTTTTTCCGGAAAAAAACTTTTAAGCATTCCAGAAAAATAAACATTTTAGTGTTCCAAATACTTATAAATCTCAAACCTCAAAATATGTGTTTTTTTTTTTATTTTACTATCACTATCAAATGAATCATGTATAATAATTTAAACTTTTTTTTTTTTTAAGCTTAAGTCCCAGTGTCACTCGTGCTTTAACGAACAAAAAAATCGTGATCTCGTTTCGTTTTTAGTGCTTTTTAGTACCAAAAATAAACACGTCTCAAAGATTCCTTGGAGAGCTGGTTCTAGATTTGGAAAATCTAAAATGGTTCTACATGGAACAACTTCTGAAACGTTTATGGAAGGAGTCTCCAGTGTCAGTGCTTTATAACAGTCCGAGGACAGAGTAAAGTAGATGACTTGTTAGATTAGAGTAAGATTAATTATAAATGTGTGTGTGTGTGTGTGTGTGTGTGTGTGTGTGTGTGTGTGTGTGGCCTTTTCCCTAACACACTGAGTGCAAACATTCAGAGGTGTGTGTGTTTTACCGGACCTCCAAACCTCTATAAAACAACAGGAGTGGAACAGCAGCAGGGTCATCACCATGGCGCTGGAGTCGCCACGACAACCGGACCACAAAAGTGGACCCTGAGAGGGAATGTGGACCTTCCTGAGGCCAGAGGATGACCTTAGATCTCCTGTGTGTGTGTGTGTGTGTGAGTGTGTGAGTGAGAGAGAGAGAGAAAGTCAAATATCTCACTCACTCTGTGTCATGGATGGCTGATTGTGATAGCTCAGTGAAATCCCCGCCCCCGTCCCAAATTTCTATTTTATGCTCCAAATCCTTGAGTGATTGATGAGCTCGCAACACACACACACACACACACACACACACACACACACACACACACACACCATTGTCGCAGACAGCTCGGACGTCTCCGTATTGCTATCGAGATGAATGACGTCAGCTCCTCCCACCCGCAGATGATAAAAAAAAAAACGACGACGATTGTTGTGCAAAAAACACGCCACGTAAAAACCCCACGGAGCCTAGCTTAGCCTCCACGCTACACGCCTTCGTCCTCCTTCGCAGCCACTATCCCAGCATGCACCTGTGATGCCCGCTGTGATTCACACTGCTCCCTTTTCCCCTCCTCCTCCTCCTCCTCTCCACTCCTTGTTTATGAGCGTAAAAAGAAGTATTGATGAAGATGTAGGAATCGCCACTCAGTTTGTAGGACACGCCCTCGCTTTCCTTTTTTATTAAAACTCGCCCCAGTGGAAGAATGATGAGCGGCAAAGTGATTGCTTCTGTTTTTAGCCTCGTGCTCTCGGTGCGCGTCGATATTCATTGCCTGGACTTTGCACCGAGGCAGGCGTCACTCTTCTGTATGGACGCCGGGGCGCGAGCTAGCCGGCCTGCGAGGCAGCGCGGATCGTTACACGGCCGAGGAGCTTGACAGCGATCCAATTAACCTGAAACAGCCTCCATCGCTCGCCTCCTGCCTTTCACAGTGAGAGTGAGGGAGCGCACTCGCGCGCATGCTGATGCTGGCACTCTGAAAAGCTCCGTCTCTTCTGGGAGAAGAAACGTACTGAGCGCTTACAGCACGCCTTCGCTGACTTTCCTCTCTGCTCTACTTACGCTCAGTACAGCATCACAATGGCGGACACTGGTGCGTCATCGTGTCTCATGTCTCCTCAAACACTCCCCCCACCCCTTTCTCTCAATCCCCCACACTGTGTTCCCCCTGAGTCTCTGAGTCACTGCGGAGGTTTCAGCTCTCCACCGAACTCCATCGTCTTCCTCTGTGACTCTCAGTGTGGAGGAAACGGAACGTGGGAAAGCGTCTCGGTGTCGCATACAGGAAAGAGTCGACACAGCATGGGCTGGATACCCCAAAATGAAGGGAGGGAGGGAGGAAGGAATAAATACAAAAACGAGAGGAAAGAAGGAGGGACGAAACAGGATGGAAAGAGTGGAATGAATGAATTACAAAAAGGAAGGAAAATGGGAAGGAAGGACAAGAAGTAAGGTGGAAAAGAAAGAAGTGAAGGACGAGAGAAGATAGGAATAGAACAGGAGGGGGAAAGGGATGTAAGGAAAAGGGTGGAATGGAGGAAGGAACCGAAAGAAGAGAAAAGAAGGCAGGATGGAGGGAAGGAAGCATGGAAAGCTGGAAGGAAGGAAGGAAGGAAAATGGGAAGAAAAACAGGAAGGAAGGGAAAAGGCAGAAAATAGGAAGCAAGGAAAATAAATAGGAAAGACAGAAAAGAAGGAAGAAACTGGAACAAAGGAACTGAAGGAAAAGATAAAGGAAGTACAATACACGAGCTAAGGAAGGAGCAAACAAATGACAGGAAGGAAGGAAAATAGAAAGAGGACAAAAAGAAGACGGAAGCAATGGAACGAGGGGGAAAGGCAGAAAAGGAAGGAATTAGGGAACGAAAGTTAAAGAGAAAAATAGAAAGAAATGGCGAAAAAGAAGGAAAGACATGAAGGAAAGGGGGGAAAGAAGAAAACAAGGTGGAAAATAGGAAAGAAGGGAGGAACTGAAGGAAGAGAAAAAGCAAGGCCGGTCAAGGAGGGAAGGAAGGAGGAAAGTAGAAAGGAATGAAAAAAGCGAGGGAAGGAATGTTGGAAGGACATAAATGAAGGAAGGAAAGAAAGACCAAAAGGAAGTAAGGAATGAAACGACCGACTCACACTGCAGGAAAGTTTTTAGTTTGCTGAAAGGAAGCAGGAGATTGTTGATGTGATGATTTTAACCGCAGATTAAATATCGCAGCGTCTCGGGTTATGGATTATTCCGACTCGTATGTTATTGACTGCAATAAAAAAAAAATTAAATCACATGTTTTCCCCTTTAATACATCAACTGCAGTAACAAACACACTTTATCATCTTAATTCATTATATTCTAGCTAGCGTTAATAATAGTGTTGAGAACGGGAAACACTGATGAATATTGGGCGGCTGTAAAGCGCTGTCTGGGCGTGCTCTAAAGCTCAGTGTGTATGTCGAGGCGCAGCTCCTGGTGGGACGTTCCTGCGTAGGTTCTTTGTGTTTCGTTTGCTTGGATGAGCCTGAAAGTCTGTTTTGTTTTTTTTGTTTTTTACAAAACAAGGCACATTTCCCTGTACTGTTGCTTCTCTAATCAAACCAGAGCACCTTCTCACTAACGTTTAGGTATTTCTGTTCCTCCCTCTCCCCGTCTGTCCGTCCGTTCCTCCTCCTGCATCTCCTTCACCCCTATTTTGAGGAGGAAAGTGGTTTAATCCTGTAATGGAGGTTGATGATGCTGTGCTGATGTTGCTGGACCAGAGACTCGCTGTGTGTTCTGTCTCTGTTCACTGTATAGCCATATGCACATGCACACACTCGCTCATTCTCCATCACTGTCGAAGCACACACACACACACACACACACAATGACAATGCATGCAGTATAATATATTGTAATATACTGGACTGTTCCATTTTATTTATTTTTGACCAAACATCAGTGTTTTTATGGTTGCCCCTGCATCTGTATGAACTGCCACATGAAAATGTCTGATTAAAAATAAGGAACGAAACGACGGTGCTTTACACACAGGGTCCCTCCATTTCATTTTAATTTCAACACAGGGCACGTTTAACGTTTATATCCATCAATCATCCTGCACTCCTCCGCATATCCACGCTGTAGAGACACCGCAGAGACCCCGTGCTCCCAAAAACACTGATTTCCTGTAGCGTCGCACGCCACCATGAAACTAAAGGCCTCGTATTTTCATCCGAATCCGCATTTTGTGGCGTGTCGCAGTCTTTTTATGCTTCCCTTTTCCATACATCACTCTCGGTTCCTTCCTGGACTCCCAAACCAAACCAACCCACCCACCCTCAACGGTCCTGTCGCGCCACTTCGACCGTATCTGTCGCTCCCTGCACTCTGACCTCTAACCTCTGACCCTCGCTGGCTCTTTTGCAGGGGACGTGAAGCAGCTGCTAGTGTGGATTCAGAAGAACTTGCTGAAGGAGAGGCCCGAGCTCTTTGTGCAGGGAGATTCTGTGTAAGTACACACACACACACACACACACGCGAGCACAAAACGAGAAATGTACATATCATCTTTGCTGGACACTGGATAAAGGAAATACACTCTTAATGACTATCTTAGATGTTGAAATGCTGCATTAAGGTTATATTAAGGTTATATATGTTTTATGGATTCTTTAGATTATTACAGATTACTAGCATAAAATACTACAGATTAAAAGCTACGTTTATGACTATTTCATGAGATTTCCCAGTCGTTTTGCCGTTTGAGCATGATGGATGTGCCACCATATTGCTTTTTTTCCCCCCAAACACTGCACTGCAATTTCTGTACAATTTGAAGTGATTAATGCAGAAATCCATCCATCATGTTTGTGGGATTATTTAATCTTTAATACAACAGTATATAGATTTGCGAAATGGCCGAACTACAGGCCCTGAACTACAATCCTGTGCGTGAGATCAGGCAGCGTATCAGATCTGTACTCTGATGCCGTCGTTTAATAATATTTTCTAATCCTGACAAAATGCAGCTGTAGCACGATATCGGATTATAATAATACTATATAAAATCTAATTCTATTCTTTCAATGTGTACACTGCTTAGGGTTTCATATATAACATATGTTTGGTTTTTAGTCTGTCAGGACGGAAATTTATTCATTGTTTTAAATCTTTATTATATGTATTATATTTATTTTATTATATTATGAATTCAAATTCAGCTCTAGTTGCTTAGTTTATGTCTTTGAAACACTTTTTTTTTTTTTTTCGGAACGTTTTTTGGCTAAATAACTGAACCGTGTTGCTTGAAGAGGCAACAAACGGTTCTGAATACAAATTGTTTCAGTTTAAAATGACGTAATTGTAAAGATAAAATCAGACCGCGCTATGTTCTACCCTCTGTAGCGAGCATATATCGTGATTGTTCGTGCTTCTATCTCCCCGTGTAAATGATTCCCGTGTAAACATGGTGCATTTCTTTAATAATCTCTTGCGTAATATAAGAAATGTGCGAAAGGAACTTCATTAAGGCGAAACGTTACTGTAGGAAAAAGAACAAAAACGCGTTTTTAACCGTTACGGCTTCTGATTCATTTGCTTTAGTGTTACACAACTAGATATGATCAAGGAGATAAATATTCGAAGAGTGAATTTTTTTTAAAGGGATTTTACAGCTGTAATGTATAAACCTGCTCTGACTCTTTGGATAGAGAATTGTCAACGTTGTTAAAACGCATTAATAGAAAACGAATGAAGATGAGGTGCATGTGAGCTGCGTTTAGTTGTTTCCGCAGATCATTTATTAAACATGCCAATACAGCGTCTGATACGGCAGAGCATGACCAGCCTCCCCCATCTCTCTGTTGACATTTTTTATAAATTGTTGTGAGTTGCTTTATGCTGTCTGTCGTTGCGGATCAGGTCAAGTAAACGAGCGTCTCTGTTTTCTCTCACACAGGAGACCCGGTATTCTCGTATTGATCAACGATGCGGACTGGGAACTGATGGTGAGCTGCGTGCGTGTGTGTGTGTGTGTGTGTGTGTGTGTGTGTGTGTGTGTGTATGTGTATGTATGTGGGTCTGCGTGATCAGATGATCAGTCCACTTCCTCTGTTTTAATGACTTGCTCATTTTATTAGGCCGTGTGTCAGTTCTTTCTCCATCCGTCTGATGTGCGGGAGTGCCGATCCGGGTCGGTCATTCAGGAAAAACCGCATATCGGCATCTACTTGTAATTTACGCAAACACGGTCAATGAGGGAGAAATCGATGTCTTGACAACTGTCGATGATGGTCTAAAACCCACAAATCAAGCACTGATTTAAAGTTCGGTACCGGGTCGGCCCTTTTTACGGCTTTAACATAAATCTCATTTGTAATAGCTTTTAGCTCGGCCCCTTGTCTCATGCGGCCGCTAATAAACATCGAATAAGTGCTTTTCTTTTTAAGGCCCTTTTCAAGAAATATTTGGCACGGGTCATTAAAGCTAACGGCGGTGTTTTGTGTGTGTGTGTGTGTTTGTTTGTTTTTTTTTGTTTTTCATTAAATAACTAGAAATCATTAGTGTATAATCAGAGTGTGTGTGTGTGTGTGTGTGTGTGTGTGTGTGTGTGTGTGTGTGTGTGTGTGGGGTGTGTGGGTCTAGGGTGAGTTGGAGTACCAGCTTCAGGACCAGGACAATATTGTGTTCATCTCCACACTTCATGGCGGTTAATGGACTCTAAAAGATCACATACGTATATCTATATATATCTGTATATAAATGTATATATCTGTGTGTGTGTGTGTGTGTGTGTGTATGTGTGTATATGTATGTGTATATATACATACACACACACGCACCATATATCCACGCCTTCAGTCTCGATGCTCTGCGCTACCCATCCTCCATCCTCCATCCTCTCGACCAATCTGGTGAGCCCGTCTTGACTTGTTTTGATTTTTTAGCCCAATTAAACGGCACATCAGTGGAACGCGGGTTGAGACAGGATCGTCTCGGCGCTCTACCTGCCCCTCGGTTCGATGGATGGGGTCACATCGGGGCACATTCAGAGGTCATTCCGTCTAGCCAACGTCCAGATGGATTCTCCAGAGACGTGCACCAATCACTCACACTCTCGCCTCAAGAAACGGCAAAATTTCCATTTTCATTTGATTACGTCTGGACATCCTTGGGTTTTTTTCCTCTTGTTTTTGAAAAAAATAAATGTGATTTTCTTTTTATAATGGTATTTTTCTGATACTTAAATGCTGTTTTATTTTGTTTGGGGGGTGGACTAGTTTTAATAAATGCCTCATCGATTTTGAGGTTCATGGAAAAAGTCAAATATAAACGCTGAAGTCTAATACATTTCGGCTGCCTGTCTCGTGCCTTCTATTTCTGCCTGGGATTGTCGACATCGCCTTGACATTTTATCTCCTGTTTTTTTAAAGAAGAATATGATATGGGGGATCTCCAGCTTAGGTTTATCATAAAGCTTTTGCGCCCAGTGTCGCCAGATCAGGATTTTTTCTTCCCTATACAAAATGGTTTTATTTTTACCTACACAGGCCTTTAAACAGTGGCTTTGTGCAAGGGACAGAATTTAGGATGATTTTGTTAGTGCCTTGTGTCATGTTTAGAAATAATTTTTTGGAATATTTTGTTCTTTTTGGTCCTATTTTTAGATATTCTTTTATTTATGTATTCTTTTATTTATTTTTAGAAATGACCAGACACAGTTTTTTGCATTACAAAGCAATAAGTGCAAATTTATTTGAAAAATGTTTGGTATTATAATGTTATTAGGTATTTTAGGTTTTATTTAATAAATAATACACGCTGAAAAGGATATTGGGTATTGATATTTTAATCTTTTATATATAATTTCTTTATGTATCATATATTTTTCTGTATTTTATATATATTTTATACTGTTTAAATAATTCATTCACAGTGTGAGATGGTTTATGGAGGATCTGGCTCAAAACTGTCTCAAATCTTTAAATTCCGTTTTCATCCCTTCTTTAGATTATATAGCATTAATCCAGTTTGTTATACATTCACCACAGAGCTTTTAAATCTTTTTTTGTTGTTGTTTGGAGCGTGGCAGGCCTGATTTACATCGCCACATCCTACAGAAACAATAGCAGTAAACAGTGCATGGTCTTTTTTGTTGCAGATTGATTTTGATCCTACTTTAAGACCCATTTCCTGATCCTGGGGTCCCCTGGAATATTCATTAGGGGCGAACCCACGGGATCCTCTGAAGAGTCGATTTGCAACGGAAAACTGTATGATAATAGTGTAGCCTAACTATAATACAAATGCTAATGAGCTGGAGGGAGAGAGAAAACACCCCAGTGTCAGTGTTTGAGTTGTGTGTGTGTGTGTGTGTGTGTGTGTGTGTGTGTGGCAGATGAAGAGAGTAAACATTGTTCTCCTTTGGCGTGACCTGTCAGGGAGGTCAGGAGTTAAAATGGCGGCCGATTATTAAAGCCAGTTCCTTTTACGACTTTAAAAGTGAGGTTTTAAAAGTAAAAAATTGCATTTTTATTAATTTTTTTTGGAGTTTGCTTTCAAGCCGTATAATTCTAACTCAAAAATGGACCTGCTTTTAGGTGACATAAAATAAGTCCAATGTGATGTGTCAACCACTGGCGATCAGGAGGACGAGGAACGTCTGTGAAATTGATCTGCGCGAAAAAATAACCACCATCTTTGGACTAAAATAGCAGGCTGGACGTCACATCACTCGGTCACCTGTACGTGAAATTAATCTCAATCTGCTCTGCTCTTGTTTTAGCCTCTCATGCTGCTCAATTAGCTTTCGTTGGCTCTGGTTTTTAGGCTAACACTTAATCATGTTACACATCTTCTACCCTTGGATGTAAGTAGATGTCTAAGGTGATTTGGGAGAGTCAAAACCCGTCAAACCCACACCGCTGGGCTTATAAAGCTTAAACATTCTGGTCATGCAGGAAGCTGAAAGGCGTGTGTGACCTGCTAGCCTATAGCATCAATCACGAATACAACCACGACATACACATCTGCAGTACTATGGGTTTTCCAAGTGAGATCCAAAAGCTATTAGTGTTCGGTGAAACATAACCAACGCTCCATGACGTTTCAAAATGGCCGAGATTGTGATCAACTGCTATCGTTGTTGTTATTATGGATGTTAATTGACTGGACAGTTGAATTGAATGGGTTTAAGCTAAAGTATAAATATTGTCAAACTGAATATAACTGGTGTTTTAGTCAATTAAAAAAATTAACTTAAGGTAAATGATTTGGGTGAAATATTCATGAATAATAAGCTTTAATGTCTCGAATAAAAATGATGGCGTATGCATATGCTTAATATTTTAACAGTTTATAAAACATGTTCATTTTATATATATATATATATATATATATATATATATATATATATATATATATATATATTACACTAATAGGGCTTTGCAAAAAAAGAGAATTCTTGGTGTATATAGGCTGCATTTATAGCCTTACAATAATTATTATTATTATAGTAATAAATAGACCTACTGTATATTCTATTGTAAAATGTTCATTAAAAACATACTGTGTGCGGCTTTGTGGTCCAATTCATTGGGTGTAAATTGATAATGAATATATTTTCGAACAGTACAAGTGTGTTTTGAATAGCTTCTGTATACTAGAACCCTAAATGTATGCTAATTAAAAGCCTTGGGTTGGGGGGTTGGGGGGCGGTGATAGGTTATTAGCTTGTTTATATAAAGTGTTATGGAAAGGCTTGTATTTTTCTTCATTTAGTTGTGAACTAAATAACTCAGTCTTTTTAATTCAGTGTAATAAATTAGTGTGACACTGTAGGGCCTACGTCATACCTGTAATATACAGTATATAGGCTACTCTATTCTATATAGGACATTAGACTTTTCCTCAGCGTGAAAGCTAAATTATAATTAGCCCTCAAGGTTTCTCAGCCTACTTCTCCTCAGCAATCGTTGACCGTGTGTTCTGCTTCATTTAGAACGTGTTAAAGTCGTTAAATTCGGGGTGGAGGTATTCATATATTAGCATGGACACTGTAAGGCGGGAAAAATGATGAGAACTGAGGAAGAAGCCGGCGCGAGCCTGGCGCCAAACTGCAAGATCAAAATGGCGGGAGAGAGATAAAGCCTTTCAGCGTGTATGATAGGCTGTAATAGTGAGCACGGAGATTAGTGTCAGTCCTCGTAGTACGGTTTAATTTCAATTAGATGGCATTTTAAATGTTCTATTATGTTATAATTCATAACATGAGGTGTTTTCTCCTTGCTTGTCGACAGTGTCATGGCGGTCATTCCTGTCAGCATCAAGGCCTTGCACTAACCAATATTAGCCCAGTTTAGCGTGGAGTTGTGTAATATCTCTACGTTATACAAATCATTTTAGGTGTTATACACGTAATCTGAGATTATTATTATTATTATTATTATTTTAAAAGATAGGCTTTATCTTTCGTTGAGGACAGAACAAGGTTATTGGCACTGACTTTAGAGAACCGGAAACGTCAGTTTGTTTACTTAATTTTGAATTATGAGAGGAATAAATGAGTAGTAACAGTGTTTTCACAGAGTAACACACACAGAGTAATATATTTTGGGTATTCGTTTCCTTGTAACTACAGAATATGAACATTCATTTCAGAGACAAATTAATAACCTACCTGGTTTGACAAGGTAGGCTATACCAATGTCGATGTTTTTTTTGTTTTTTGTTTTTTGTTGTTTTTTTTTTTTTTTTGGGGGGGGGGGGGGGGGGTGTTGTATGATCCATTATATATTAATGATCTTTAAGATACAATTATATACATTGACTATTCGACATGTTGACCGTCTACATTCACCTGTTCACCCGAATTAACACCTCCGTGAGGCTTAATTTATGTTAATTAACCACGACGAATATATATATATATACATATCTGCATGTCTGTATGTATAGCCTATAGGTTGTGTTACGTATTAAATAGCAGGTTTTAAATAAGATGGTACTGTTTCTACATAGTGCGCCAGTATTTACACAGGGCACTACAAATGTTATCGTTTATATATTTATATATATATATATATATATATATATATATATATATATATATATATATATAAACTGCCGTACTAGCCTAAATAATACGTCAAAATAGTAGGCCTGTAGATATGCTAGTACTGCAGTAGGCCTATTTAAACAGGACACTCAAATTAACTCTATTTAAGAGATTAGTATGTTTTTTTAAAAAAAAAATCCTAAACATAATTGGGCAAACATAATTGGAGTTTAAGTAGGCTACGGCTTGTCTAAAAGGCTAATTAAAGGTACACCACATGCACCTTCCCAGGTAAAACATACACACCAAAGGTACTAAAGAGACAAAGTGAAGAAACCTTTATTTCTGACAGTAGTGATTCCCGACTCGGAACCTCTCAGGCTCATTAAAAAAGAAAGAAAGAAAGAAAGAAAATCCCCCCACCTTTCTCTCTCTCTCTCTCTCTCTCTCTCTCTCTCTCTCTTTTATTGCCCAAATTCCAGTGGTCGGTTGTTCAAACGCGTCACTGTGAACTCATTTGCAATGTAATTAGCAGTGTATTGATTTGGAGTGAGTGCTGCTGACAGATTATCGGCACAATCAAACGACACTGTGAGACTGAATATGAAATCCAGTCAAAATCAGACACTTTCCCCTCTGTGACTTTACTCAAGAAGCTGGAGGCCCGAAATTGTGTGCTGCTGAATTACATTACACACACACACACACACACACACACACATTATTGTAATTTTTCAGATAATTTTATACATATATCTGAAACCTGCAAATAATTTTGTTTCAGACAATTAAACAATTAAAAGAATATTTTACTGTAATACTGTATTAGTGATCTTTAAAAAAAAAACAAAACAAACCCATACACTGTAAAATGATTTGATGTTTTATCCCATGCTCTATAGACACCTCTTTAGACTTTACCTTTTTTTTTTTAAACCATTGAACGTACAGTAAGGTTATCGAAATCAAAGCTGAGGTGATAGACGAAAAGATTTTGACAACAGCAAATAAATAAATAAATAAATAAATCCATGCATTGGAAAATGAATACTCAGCCAGCACTGTTTGGTGTTTTCCTCACATCAGGCCTGTGGAGTCATTTAACAGCAGCACACTGTGCACAATTTATACAAGTGAATGTTTTCCAAACAGGGTTAGAATATAGATCAAAATTCGGATAAACATAGCCTACTTATTCAAATCGACACATTATTCTTGTATATTTAAATACACATAAAATAGATGAAACGGGAGTGTTTTTAATAAAGCATTACGCATGTTTATTTTGCATTTCCTTAATTCGCTCGTTCTTTAAAAACAACAACAACAACAACAGTAAATCTCATATACATTCTGAATCATCCTTTGAACATCTTACCTTAATTATGTCATTTTTAGATCAAATGTAAAAGTGAAAAAGGCCTGCTTTTTTTTTAGAATAAAGATGATCATAATGATGATGAACATGATGATGTGGATGAATCTCCAGCAACAGATGTCCAGGCACAATTCTTGGGTTGAATTTATATTTTACAAGAATTGCGTTTGGACAATCAGTCTCTGGGACTCGTCATAAAACGACATTTCCTATTCAAATAAATAAATAAATAAATAAATAAAGTACACACACACACACACACGCACGCGCGCGCGCGAGATTCTCCTTTATAGACGCTTATATGAAGCGTATAGCTTAGACAATTCGAACCGGCGCATGTGAAGTTTTCTTGTCTGGTTTTAGTAGAATAATGAACAGTTTATTTCTGGAATGTATTTATGCCTGAAACAGATTTGATCCTCCTTCGATTTGAGTAAATTCTATTTAAAAAGAAAAAAAAAAGTGAAGCAGGATCTGAAGGGAATATAAAGCACTACAGCGCAATAAAAGGTTCATTATTTGTTTTGTAATTCATAACATTAACAACCTAAAATCATGTCCTGAGATTCTTCAGAAAGTGAGAGAAAGTTAACACTCCTGAAGGATGCTGCACTTCTCTAAATGCAGAACAGGCCTGTTGCACACACTGTCCCGCTCAAAGCTAGGCCTAAAAATCCCCAAATGCGGCACAAAGCGCTTGAAAAAAAATGGTGCAAAGTTTGGTGTAAGTTAAAGCCAACATAATCTTTTTCTCCCCCTTGCTCTAAGAATTCTTTACATTCCGCACATTTCCCTAGGCAGCACTTTAGCACAGCATCAGCATTAAAACATGCACTTTATAAAGATCAAACACATCAGTCGAGGTCCTTGAAAGCTGTTTTCTCCCCTTTTGCAAAAGTCCAGATTTTTGTAGAGCATGCACGCGGCGCTTCAGCCATTTCTGCACCTGTAAAAAAAAAAAAAAAAAAAAAAAAAGGTCGCACAGTCGCGCGCTTCCACACCGCGTCTGTGTGAGGAAGAGGGGGACGAGCAGGAGGAAGAGGGGTTCTTCTTCTTCTTCTTTTTCTTCTTCTTCTTCTATGTTCAAACACCAACAAACTACTGCGCAAAAAATCCTTTACACTCCGCTCGTATCTCCTGTTTTTCCCCTCAGTGAATGTGTGCAGTGATGAAAAGGTACAGCGTGCTCTCTCTGTCTCTCTGTCTCTCTCTCTCTCTCTCTCTCTCTCTCTGTCTCTCTCTGGAGGTCCGTCCGCTTGTTTTTCCAAGGAGCTCGCGCGCTGTCCGTTATCCTCGCGCTCCGGCGAAAATGGCAAAAGAAGAGAAATCGCGAGCAGCAGCAACAGCAGCAGGAGGAGGAGGGGGAGGAGGGAGGGAGGGTATAGTTATGGAGGGGGGGGGGGCGGGGTAGCTTTTTGGGGAGGTCGAAATGCACGCGCACGCACACACGCACACACGCACACCCCTAGAAAAACGCCTCGATGGGACGGTCTCTCCTGCGCGCATCCGCCTCTTCTTCTTCTTCTTCATCTACTTCTTCTTCTTCTTCTTCTTCTTCTGCTTCTTTTCACCCCTCCACTAAAAACAATAACAGGGAATGTTTGCGCCACGGCGCACGGCGCAACGCAGAGTGCGCGCCGATCTACGCGCGGTGCCGGATTTGAATAAAAAGCCGCGCGCGCTGTGATGAATGTCTATTGTGCTGGACGAGTCATGAATCGCCACCGTCTCCCGCGAGCGAGTCTTAAAGACACAACGGCACCGTTTTCCTTCCTCCCCGCCCCGAAGACACCGATTACAATCACAACACTGTTATGCATGAACACGGCCTTTCTCTCTCTCTCTCTCTCTCTCTCTCTCTCTCTCTCTCTCTCTCTATCTTTTATTTTTTCCTCTTTTGGAAAGTCGGTGCAATGCTGTAACCCGGTACTGACATCTGACGCGCGTGCTGCCGGTTATTTCAGATTCATTTACCCGTATATATATATATATATATATATATATATATATATATATATATATATATATATAAATCAAGACTCCGAAGTAGTCACCAATGCGAGACCTGTACTGCTTATGTCAGTGTGTATACACACTATAATTATAATTGCACGGGTTTCTCTGTGTGTTTATACCGTGGAAACAGGATCAACACAATTCCAAAATATTTCTATTTACTTGAATTTGATTTAATTCAACTACAACTGACCACAACTGAAGTTTTAGGGTTTTCATTCGAAGTTTTCTTCATATATATATATATATATATACACACACACACATATTAGGCAGTTTTAGCATTAAAATGATATCAAAGCATTTTAGGACTCTTTTCTGACAAGGACACGTGATGAAGCATTTAACTTTGCAAAATAAATGCATGTTGTGGCCTAAACACAGCAAATCATTTGCAGTACAAATGTAAAAATACACTTTTACTTTGTCCCGCTATGGTACAGTGAAACTTTATTAAATCCTCCTTATTACAGTGCAAATTATAGACTAGAAACTAAAATACGCTGACACCCTGCGCTCTCTAATTTAATAATAATAATAATAATTATGATGATGATGATGATGATGATTATTATTATTATTATTATTGTTATTATTATACGTATTAATATGATTATTATTGTTGTCATTATTATTATTATTGTTGTTATTGTTGTTGTTTTCTTGTTATAATTAAATGTCGCACTTGTCTCGTTACTTTTGTGTTATTAAGTAACAGTTTATCAATTCCACACTAACTCCTGTAAATGAATGACATGTTGTCTGTGCTGCGTTGTTTTTGGGCCTCTCTACTTTAAACCTTTACTAACAAAACAATGTATTTATTGATTGTTTTATTTGACTGAATGTGTTCATGTTGAGAGAGGGAGAGAGGGAGAGAGGGAGGGAGAGAGGCTGTGAATCTCCGACAAATAGACCTCCACTGCTTAATATAGCCTACTGCTTCACCAAGCAGAAGGATGAGTCCTGATATTTGTTAGAGAAAGAACTTATTAGACATCTAGATCTCAGTTTTCTGGGTAATTTCTTGCGCATGCTTTTTCATTTGGAACAGCTATTTAAACTGAGACTCTTTGCGACACTCAGTCATTTCCATGAGTGATATTAAAATGAACTGTGTAGTTATGTCCCAGAATTCCAATTCGGAATGACGCAGAGCTATTGGGAGATTTCAGATGAATTGTATTTTCAAACACTTAATGAAAGATATGAATTAAATCTATGAAACGGAATAAAGAATGAAAACAGCGTTCAGCACTTTTCTGCCTTTAACGCGTCACGCTTGCGTCTCATCCTCGCGCGCTGTCTCGCCTCCTCTCATGATATACGATTGGCTAAAACATGGCCACGCCCCTTCCTCTTAAAGCACCGAAAACCCAGGTTAGTAAATAATATGATCAGGTAATAAGCACGGCTTCTGTGTTATTTATACGGTGGCATTTTGTTCATTTAAGAAACACGATTTCTTTAGATCAGTGTTTCATTCATGGACTTAATATTTGTATTAAAATGAGTAAAACATTTGAGGGGGATAAATTAAATTATTAACGTTATGTTATATCGGAGGAGCTCTGTACAGGTGGTTACCACATACTGTTCTCTTAGAAACAAAAACAGGGTTCCTTAAGGGTTCTCTAGCTTCCTAAAGTGAAACCTGCTCTTACTGGGAGTGTAGATGATACTTTTATATTTACATCACAGCGCTGCTGAGTTCTGGATTCTGATTGGTCAGATGATGGTGATTCATTTTCTATAACAGCAGCTCTGACAGTAGTGCACCTGCAAATCACAGGTTTTTATCAGTGCAGTTGTTTTGATGTGTTATTGTCTCTATGGTAACATTAAGTGTTTGTTTAACATTTAGGGAAGGAGTCTCCAGTGTCAATCAGATGTAAAGCTGTAACTTTAAGTTTTCAGATATCTTCAGGACAGAGAAGTTTGCGCTTTTTGTGGGATCATAGTAGTTCTGTTGTTGTTGTTTTGTGTGTGTGTGTTTGTTTGTTTTATTAACTTCAATAGAGAGAGAGAGAGAGAGAAAAAAAAGAAAGGCTGGTGAGGGAGCGACTGCTTATAGCTGCTATTACATGCTACAAATGCATAAAAGTATGACGTGTCGTTGTTTAATAAATGATAAAATTGTAATCTTTGATGAATTGTTGTGGTATTAGAGGAATAAAACACTTGGGGACGTTCTGTTATAAGTATAACTGGTAATATAAGTAATATTTATGATCTTTACACAAGGGTGTTACTGAGTGTGTGTGTGTGTGTGTGTGTGTGATACAGTAGTAGGCCATGTGATTTGGAACATAGCCCACTTCATCATTTATCTTTTAAGTGGGTGAGTTTTAACCTCCTCCTCCTCCTCCTCCTCCTCTTCTGGTCCCTTTGGTTCCCTGGCGTGTGCTATTCATTGCTCATTTTGGGGAAAGAAAAAAAAGAGACCCTCACCACTTCCTCCTTTTCCCTGTGTGCCTCTTGTGTGAATCTTAAGGAGATCCTTAATTAGGCAACCTAGTCCCTTAAAAAGGTGTCTATAAGAGGAGCAATTTTCCACAAATCAATCGAGGCTTTCGATTACATTTAAGATTTTTATGATGGGAAACCCTTCTTCAGTTCATTGTGACGCTACACTAACTGAAAAAAAGAAACAAAAACACTCTTTAAGGCTGGATAGCTTTTTTTTTTTTTTTAACCCCTTTGAGTGGACCCCCTTATGATCCGAGTGCAAATTAATTTGATTAACATAGTCCAGCTATTCAGATATTAGCCACATCAGGTAAATATATAACATCATGTAGGAGAGCTTTTCTTTATTCCTGACCCATAGACACCCAACCATTTATTCTGGAATTAAATTCAGAGTCATCTTCTTTGGTTTAAACTTCTTTCATGGACTTTTTGGTTTATTTTCACCTCTTTCCTACATTACTGTGAAGCTAAATGTGGATTTGTAATCATGACTATTTCCTTTTTAAGCCACAAATCTCTGTGTAGTTGTTTGTAATACAGCAATGTTATTGAATGTTAAAACTAGCTATCACAAACACAATAGCGCTTCTATAAGAGCAGTTACTGTTAATGTAGGGTCATTCCATCTCAAGTGGTCCAATACAGGTTGCCTGATCATTTAAAACTCTCCAAATTTTTGAGTGATTATTTCTATGTATTGGCATTGCAAAACCACCAGTGGAATCACAAACAGCAGAATGCTACTATAGAGGACTTGTTTCTGTGAAAATTTCAGGTTCGTATCTGGTCCCCCACCAGAGATACTCAACCCGAAGGTGAGGGGATTTTTTTTTTTTTTTTTAAATTGCACTTTCTTGCCCCCATAAAAAAATTTTTATGAGAAGTCTCAAACCTGAAATGTTCTGCATGCACACTATACTTACCCAGGTACCCCCTAAAAAATAACAAACAAATATAAGACTCAGACTCGAACCCTTCCCATTATAAATTGACCCTAAAAGTGGAACTGTGAACAATCATGACTTAAGATCTACGTCTAAGGAACACGAATGTGCAAAATGTTTCTATACGTTTATTACATGTACTCTAGAGATCCGCAGCTGTATAACCAAAATCTGTTGTGTGCCATGACACCGAGATGGCCGTCGTAGTTAAATCAAGTAAAACATTCATTTTCAAATGGTGGTTTTGCAATGCGAGTACATAGAGGTAATCACTCAAAAAAAAAGTTCAAATGGAATATATTCAAGCAACCTGTATTGGAGCACTTGAGATGGAACGACCCAGTTTAATGCTGGTTTTGACTAAAGCTTGTAAACTTGGAATTTCCAACATCCTAGCGGGGAAAAAAAGCAGGTTTCAACTTGAAATTCCTGAGTTCCTACTCGGAAAGTCAGGAACGGTCTCCTCAGCCCAGAATTCAGCGTATGATATCATGTCAGCATGGCTGCTCTCACCGCCAACCTTCAATAAAATATCACCAGAGAGTCGATTATAGAAGTGTTAACTTTAGATCAATTAACGTAGACGCATTAGTCGGTTAAATCTATAACACTAGCTGTAAAAGTCACGTTTTGAGAAAGTAAATACATCATAAACACATGATCACTAATGTTAGCTGGCTAGTTTATTTGCTAGATGGAGGTGTCCATTTTTATTTATTTTTTTTGGAATTTTTGAATTCTTCTTAGCTCTGATGCTGCTGTGGGAGGTTTTGGGTAATACACTGGGGTCCAAACATCTGAGACTACTAATGAAAATGTTTCTATTTTGCGTTCATTTCTAATTGAATATGAAAATGATCATCACAAACCATATCGTCAGTAAAAAGTGGAATCTTACAAATATTGACATGAAATTCAGAATGTCTAAATCTTTCGTTTTTGCAGTAACCCCGGCGTGCACTCGAGTTGGACATGGACGCTACATGTGACGATCCGTGTTGGAGCAAATCCAGCTGAGTTGAAGAGATAAGACTCGAAGGAAAAACTGACCTGTCGGAGTTAACATGATCAATATCACAAATTTAATTTTATTAAATAATGATCTCTCTTATTTGTTTCTCCTGTTTCGGTCTTGGCCAGGTCTGACCCAACATCCCGGTCTCCCCTTATCATGTGACTGATAATAACCTCTTCTGAGACACATGAAGCCAGACAAACACACTGTTTAAAGCTGCTGCATCACACACTGGAGGAAAGCCTGTCTTCTATCTGCCCTCTTCCTCATACATGAGCTCACAGAACCCTCAGGATTGGCTTGTGTCACTGTGATTGACAGGAGAGAGAGAGCATGCCCCTCCCACCTTGAATTTAAATGATTCATTTTACTTCTAACTCTCAGATTCCGATGAGCTATTTACCAGATACGGCAACGTTAAAAGGAAAAGCACGAAGTTATGAGGGTGAGGAAGGCAACTGGACCTTTAGCTGTTATATGATTTAAAAAGTCATTCTTGTCAGATTATTAAAGCCATATTGGTGTGTTTTTAAGCCACAAAAACAAGGAGAAACACACACACACACACACTGTGGACAGTTGTGATGTCCGAGCCCCACCGGGGAAGGCTGGTGTCCAGTCATGCACACAGAGACAGCGGTAGATGACCGCTCGCCACGCCGCTGCACTCGGCCCCATTCATGGATAAATGTTTAACTCGGGAGCTGAAAGGAGCAGTGGGGGACAGGACGCCACATCCACAGAGCAGGCAATGAAACGGCCTCTCAAACACAATGGGCTCCGGGGATCCCGCCATAAGCCTCCTCTAGATTAAAGTAGCTCAAGTGGGCCACATGTACTACAGAGTACTACAGAGTCCCTGATTGCATCAGTGCAGCTGTTTTCCACATCTGTGAGCACGCAGGCCGTGCATCATTAGCTCTGTGAAAAGGAATCAACATCGTCCTGCATCTGTAAGCACTTCTGTGCCTGAATTAAAATTAAAATAAAAATAAAAATAAATCAGTCCAGAGGGTAGACGACACGTTTTACTGATTCTCTGAAATATGAGATCGTTACATCTAAGTAATGTTTGGCTAAAATCGACTCGATATAGTTTTCAATAAAACCCGTACGCCTCTCACCGACAGCGTCCACGCTTTATTGGTCATTTCTCGCCCTCGGCGTTTATTCCGTCAAAGCAGCATTAAGTGCAATCTATAAACAGTGTGGGGTATAAGCGGTGAAAACTACAGCCTGAGGCCATCTTTCTCATTGATCCGTATCATCATCATCATCATCATCATCATCTCCATGACTTCATGAATGGATCCGTTACTCTAATAGCTTTTCTTTTTAATAGTTTGTAGCAGGAATTGCTGTCTTAACAACCCAAGCAAACAGACATGAAATATGATTTGCTGAAGCTGCAGTGTGTGAGATTATGAAAGGTCTTGTCATATTTTGTGGCCTTGTTTTGGAATGTCAGCGTTCTTACAGTCCTGGGAAAGTTGCTCAAAGATTTTAATTTTGTTTGAAGTTGTAGAAAATATTTTGTTGTTGTTGTTGTTGTTTTTCAATACCCCATATATTTGAGAATTTTTTTTAAATTCGTAAACTCGTCCGTCCTGAACTACGGTCCGCTGCACTACTGTCAGAGCTGTAGTTATAGAAAATCAATCAACACCTTCTGACCAATCAGAATCCGGAATTACTGTATAACAGCACCTTGCTGTTAACAAGGAGGAATTTCCTTTGCTTCCTTTGCTTGCAGAAGCTCAAACGCTAAGCTGAAATCTGTAAGCGTGTAGGCCTACACGTTACACACTACAGCAGCAACAAAAAAGTGCTGATCCGGTAAGAGAGTTTGACCCATAAATACGATTTCTTGTCGTTTGGCCCGGAGCTGATCCTGAATCAGCACTCAAACTCGGAGGAACTCGATAAACTCCCAGCCTGAGGAACATCTCTGCTCTCTGCTTTCTAGTCCATTTTCCCCGGTCATCCCTTCTGCTGAGGGCGGAAAAGAAAGCAAAGGAATTCTTTCACTGTGGCTGGATGGTTGCCAGGCAACAAGGACCGCAAGAGAAGCGGTGGTGACTCGGGTTAAAGCGTCTTCTGGGAGAATCCACAGGGAGAGTTCCTAACGTGGGTCGTAGAACAAGCTACATGTGCTGCTGATCTCAGGGTACGAAACACATTTCCAAAGCATTTCTTTCTTCCCCCCCCCTCCCCCCCCCCCTCAATTATCATACCTGTCGCTCTGTCGCTTTGTCGTGTGGACACTTGATAAACGTCTTCGGATATCTGACAACATCATCATCCAAAATGCGTTAGGTAAAAAAAAATCATCTCTCCCCACCCCCACTACCAGCGCTCATCAAGTGAAAACGCTGCGCTAGCTTACATTAAGTTTGATCGGAAATTTCTGACCCATTTGTATATCACAGACGGAACTAGCGGGTCACGTTTCAGCTTCGGACCCGGAAGTATTTCAGCCGAGCCGAGTGCTTTATGAAATACTTTGAAACAGTGAATACACGTATGGCCGAAGTTCAGCAATTTTTCCTGAACACGATCCGTAGCAGCTCCTGTAGGCTAGCAGATCCTCTGTTGTGCTTTAACCAATCACGTGTCTTTATGTAAATGATTTAGCTGAAGGAAACCGATTGGACTGGAGACATGCGCTGAGAAAGGGGAGAGTTTTCACACCTTCATAGATTTTTCATTTTATTGATGCGTTCTGGTCTGATTAGCATAAACACAAACATACGATAAAAACAGAACATTTGAAGATGATTGGTCAGAAAAGTAAGCATTATATTCTCATCTGTACAGAGTCCACGGCACTAGTCCACACTAGCACCGGTGTGAAAAACAACACCAGAATTCTTTTATTTATAGACATTAACTATTCATGTTAGAACGTTAGCCGCTCATCCGGACCTTTTATAATGGAGGAATAGAGCGCTGCAGGGATGAGGTATTTTCGTAGGCCGACCCGGACGTTAACGTCGCCCTGGTTCCCTCCACAAAAATCCAGTAGGATTGTTTTCCTCTGGCTTTTGGATTATTGCAGAAAATAAACTCTGTGAACAACAAAAGTTTATGATCCTTACACGTTTTGTTCCTCAAGATAATCTTCACAAATCAACACAACGTTTATGAATTTTGGAGCCCAAATACAATCGGCAGAAGTAAAAAAGCTAACGTTGGGCTATAAACGAACTACTATAAATTGATAAATCTACAAGGTGGGAAGTTTGAGTTTATGAGGGAACAGTTTGCACGAGCGAGTATAAACACATCGAGGCTGTAGTTGATGAGATTTCTTGCACATCTGGAAAGGCACCATCAATGCTGAAAGGTATATTCAGGTTTTAGAGCAACATCTGCGTCCATCCAGATCCCATCCTATCTTTACTTCTGAAAGACTCCGCCTCTCTAAGATCCTCTTTTTATCCCCAGTCATCTGACTGACCTGCAGCCAGTTAACCTCCAGTTATTTCCTTTTACCAACACTTACTTTTCCAGCCTTTTGTTGCCCCCCGTCCCAACTTTTTTGAGACGTGTCACTGTAATCAAATTCAAAATCACCTTATTGTTTTCCTTAAATCGGTACGTTTCCTCAGTTTAAACATTCGATATGTTTTCTGTGTTCTGTTGTGAAGAACATACGGGTTTATGAGATTCGCAAATCACTGCAATCTGTTTTTATTTACATTTTACACAGCGTCCCAACTTTTTTGCACTTGTGGTTGTTTATAATAATAATAATAATAATAATAATAATAATAATAATAATAATAATAATCTGGAAATATCTGAAGATCTATCAAGTAGTGTGTAAGAATTCACAGGATTGAAATGGAAATATTGTGAGAATGTCACCCCACTGTTTAATATAAAGCGGTAAATAATACAGTGTTTAAACTTCATATCATGCACTTATGTGAATATTTATATTTTATCAAGCTGCTCTGACTGCATTAAAATGATTTATGTTTTAATTAGAAATGTTTGTATTTTTGTGCTCCATATCCTGATTAAAATACCTAATGCATGTGTTTGAAATCCATGCTATTGACCCGACACATCAAAGCGAAACACTTGTAAACGTTTCTCCAGCGGGTTTTATCTGAGTGCTTCAGTTCTCCAGCGCTATTGGCCACAGGGGATGTGGAGGTGCTGATGTCGCTCTGGTCACCAGTCAATTCATCTCAAACGACTTTCATTCTCTAGAACAGCGGCTCTGACAGTCACGCAGGTTTATATTAATGCGCCCGTTCTAATTATAATACCTTATCGTTTCTATAGCAACGGCTCGTTCACAGGGACTTGTATGGCAGATTTTTTTTTTTTTTTTTTTCCATAACTCAATCAATGAATGTGGTGAAGTTTTCTGCAAGGAGGAATGAGTTTATTTAGCGTTTACGGAAGGAGTCTCCAGTGTCAGCGCTGTATACCAGTCAGAGGTGACCTCTTCAGGGTTTCTCGGTAACACGACAAAAGCTGCGGTCGTTTTTGAGAGAGAGAGAAAGGACAGGTTTCTGAGGGAAACGGTTTACAGCTGCTGTGTCGTAAGAGGGAACAGGAACTAACTTGTTTCGCAAACATTAAATGTAACTATAAACAGATAGAAAGTATGTTTAATAAATGAAAAATTGCAGTCGTTGACAAATCGCTGCGATATAAAAGGAATAAAGCACGTGCTGTTACAGGAAAATGATCAACACTGACTCTGCTTCATCACATGACCTGGTTGTTGATTATTTTCCTAAAACAGCAGCGCACACAGCGGTTTATTCCTTCATTTATTATGGAAACGGTAAGGATTTGGATTTAGAGATATAGCCAGATCGTATCTTACTTCTTATTCACTAAACAAAATCAGTTGCTGTCAGCCCTATTCGCACTATATTCTGTCAGTGTGAGGCTGATTATTTTTCTCTGATCATCGAATGTAATATCATATTGACTGATATAGACGTGCATTTCAGATCCTCTGGTCCCTGCGTACAGGCCGAGAGCAGCTGATGAAGTTTTCTCAATCTGGACGGACCGTGGGAACAGGAGTGACACTTATTGACGGCTGCACGAGAACGCCTGTGCTGATTATTAATGTGTCCGCGAGAAGTTCCGGAGTTTCCCAGAGCATCACAGCCGCCCTCTGAGGGATTTGGGGCTGACCAAAGAAAAGACGAGCTGCAGCTGACCACTGGACCGTCTTCCTTTGACACGACCCCCACCCATTGTAGCTGTGGTTTTAGCAGCTATATCACTCAGACCCCCCACTAGTGCTCGGACCCCTCTAAAGTACCCCCGCCTCTCTCCTCCTGTCCTTTCTGCTCTGCGCTGAACAAATGTTTGAGTTGGGATGACCGGCTTGTGTGCCCTGACTGGGCCGCCACACCCTGCTGCTCCGCTGCTCTGACCTTTGACCCAGCTGTGAAAAGTTACCGATGAGTCACATGAACTCTCTCAAGCGTGGGTGTGCAGGGGTTGCTGGGAAAGTGCCCTCGCAGGGCCAGGGTGGTGTCCAAAGGCGCAGGAGCAGGTGCCACAATGGCACCCTCTTTGACCCGGCCTGGGTTCCAGCACGGTCCTGGTTCAATTGTGCGACGGAGGGCCGAGTGAAATCGGTTTAACTGGTTGTCAGCTGTATATCTCTTGGTCTCCAGCGTTCCTCTGGTTTGGTTTTCTTCTCCGGATTCAGACCGTGCCGTGCTTTTCCTCTTTCCTTTGTCTCTTCTTCGTGTCTCAGCATTCTTCAGTGCTCAAGTCCTCAATAGTGCCTCAATATGTCCTGGTCAATTCTGTTCAGCTTCCTGAGTGGACAGCTGGTGATAAATGTGAGACCGAATCAATGTAGAGATTTTGTGAGCGCTCTGGGTGAAGTAAAGACGTGCCAGCACTTTAGCATCTCCGACACAGACTAACATTCTGTCCTGATGACCGACTGACTGGAAATTAAACTGGAAGAAATCATTCTGCCGGTTCTTTTAGCTTAAAAAAAGAAATCACAGATGTTTTAATCACAGAAGATGCTACATCAGTGGTCACCAACCCTCTTCCTGGAGATCTACCTTTCTGCAGGTTTCATCTCCAACCAAAATCTAACACACCTGTTTTAGTTGATCAAGAACTTCTTAAGACTTCTAATGGTTAGATGGTCAGGTGGGAACGGTTATGGTTGGAGCTGAAGTCTTCAGCAAGGTAGATCTTCAGGAACAGGATTGGTGACCATTGTACTCCATGATGTTCAGTTAGAGGCTGAGACTGCTCAAGCTCAACACCGCCCTCTTGTGGTAATTCACTGAAACGCAGAGAAACAGAATTTACTGAGCTGGCTTTTTCACATTATAAGTGTAAACCTGCTGACTCCAGTGTGTATATATTGCTGTGCACAATGTTCCAGCTCTCCTCTACCCCATCCATCATCAGAAGGAAATAAGAATAGCTTTAATCTCTAACTGTGAGCCCATATCTAATTTATATAGTGCTGAAAAAAGATCCGCTTTCTCCAGCTGTCCAGTAAGGGTGAGTGTACCCATGATAGCCTCGGATTCCTGTTCTTGGCTGACAGAACCACCAGAAAATCACTGATGTGGTTCTCTGTTGTTGTAGCTCTTCCGCCTCAAGGTTCAGTGCTGAGATGCTTTTCTGCTCACCACGGATGTACCATAAAGAGTGATTATTTGAATTAGTATAGACTTCCTGTCAGCTCAGACCAGTCTGTTCCTTCTCCTCTGAGCTCGCTCTTCAACAAGGTGTTTCAGCCTGAAGATCCTCCGCTCACAGGACGTTTTCTGTTTTTCGCACCGTTCTGTGTAAACTCTACAGACGTGTGTGTGTGTGTGTGTGTGTGAAAATCCCAGGAGATCAGTTTCAGTTTCTGCAATAAGTCACAGAGATCAGACTTTTCTTCATTCTGATGTTTGATGTGAACATTAACTGAAGCTCTTGACCTGTACCTGTATGGTTCTATGCTCTGTGCTGCTGACACGTGATTGGCTGATTAGAGAACTGCATGGATGAGCAGGTGTTCCTATTAAAGTGGAAGGTGAGTGTATATACAGATTACTGGTTGCATATAAGTATGTTATATATGTATATGTTTTATTTGTTTTTTAAAATAATAAAATAACAATAGATACAAATAAAATTACAAATATTAACAACAATATAATAATAATAATAATAATAATAATAATAATAATAATAATAATAATAATAGTAAATAATAATTTTGTAAAATAGTATTTTTTGTAAAAATAAAAAAGTTTCAATAGCATTAATAAAAAAATGAATAAATATGTAAATACCTGTTTAATGTAAATTGGAGTGGTAATATTTATTCATATTTATATTAATATTTAAATGAATCTGTGCTCTTAACAAACTTGAGGTCTCGGATTTTTTTTAAACACTAAAAGTTTTGTAAGTGTGAAATGTTTAAACACCTGAAGTTAGTTTTAGATAAATCCCTCAAACTACTTTCATTTCAGGATTTTAAAAGAAATGACTTTAGTGTGTAAATTCCACATTTCCACGTTTTTCCTGCTGAGGCGTCACTGCTCAGCTCGGTGTGGTTCATCCTCAACCGGAAGTTGTAATGGAACTCACACACACGTCGGCTCTCCTTGAAGGAAACCAGAGAATTTCTCCGGTTTTTTTTTTTCGTTGTTTTTGTTTTTTTACATTTTCGTTCTCTACCCGTATTCTGACAAATCCCACCTCCTGTGCTAGGATTGGCTTAAAGTTCATCACAAAGAAAGACTGTCCAATCGGAAAAGAGCGCATGAGTCACGTGTGCTTTGGGTAAGTCTTAAACTGAAAAGTTCTTCATATGGGCGGGAGGCGGGGGGCGGGGGGGCGGGGGGATGGGGTACTGAACTAAACTGGAACCTTTTCTTGTCACTGGAGTGGAACCTTCAAGAGTAGGACTCCATGTTTCATACATCTCTTCTAACATTTCATTATTACACCAGAGATTCCTAAACTCGAGCTCGTGACCTCACTGGGTTATAAATGGAGCCGTCAGAGAAACTCTTCTTTTTTGTTTATGAAAATTCATATCACGAATATCGCTCTAACTATGAAGACGTATTTGTGTTCTTGTATATTGAAATGTTACCGAGAGTCTTTACCGCTATCCTGACACGCTGCACTAGCGTAAGAGTTCAGCAATGGAAACGGACAAATGGAGCATCGATATCCTACAAGGACTGACCATTTCTAATTGGCTGAGGACCATTTCTAATGAGCTAGGACCATTTCTAATTGGCCAGGACCATTTCTAATTGGCTGAGGACCATTTCTAATTGGCTGAGGACCATTTCTAATGAGCTAGGACCATTTCTAATTGGCTGAGGACCATTTCTAATGAGCTAGGACCATTTCTAATTGGCCAGGACCATTTCTAATTGGCTGAGGACCATTTCTAATTGGCTGAGGACCATTTATAATTGGCCAGGACCATTTGTAATTGGCTGAGGACCATTTCTAATTGGCTGAGGACCATTTCTAATTGGCCAGGACCATTTCTAATTGGCTGAGGACCATTTCTAGTGAGCTAGGACCATTTCTAATTGGCCAGGACCATTTCTAGTGAGCTAGGACCATTTCTAATTGGCTGAGGACCATTTCTAATGAGCTAGGACCATTTCTAATTAGCTGAGGACCACATAGAGGACATGAACACGTTTTTAGTAAAAATGTCCATCCATCCATCCGTCTTCTACCGCTTACTCCTTTCCAGGGTCACGGGGAACCTGGAGCCTAACCCAGGGAGCATTGGGCACAAGGCGGGGTACACCCTGGACAGGGTGCCAGTTAGTAAAAATGTCTTCTAATATAAATGTCTTTATATTATATTATATTACTATTATTAATATTAACGTATGGAAACCATTCTCACGGTTGGATCGGGAAGCTGTCACAAGGTTGCGGCGGACTTTAACAGGAAACACGGCGAGCACGTCACACACGACACTGTTACGACCGACGCGGTGTAAGTCGCCACGTACTACGGATGCTATGGATGGAGACTTTTGGGACACCTTGTATTATGACAAGGTCAAACCTATTTCCTGCGCTTTCCAGTCTCCGCACACAACTCTTACTGGGATCATCTCGTACAGCGTGGAGTCGCAGTGCTGATGACGTCACATCTCAAGTCACGACCACAGAATTCTTTTAGTCAGTCGAAAAACATCCCCGTTATTAGTATTCGTGGCTCCTCAACGTGAGGAAGCATGCGCATGTAGTGTCAGACGTGTCCCAGGACAGGGGGTGTGGTTAGTGTGAATACGGGTGGGTTAAAGAGTGGGGGGTGTTCGGGGGGAGTTTTTGGAGAGTTGGAGGCCAGGATTGCTGACGCGGATAGAGAGAGGGGCTGTGTATGAAGACCGCCAGCACGATGTTGCTCTGGGTTTTGGTTTTCTCTCTGTTTTGTCCCCGAACAGAGAGTTATTTTTCCGAGGAGAACTACGCGGAGGAGTCGGAGATGCAGGCGCCCACCCTGGTGATCGCCATCATCGCCCGGAACGCAGCGCACTCCCTGCCCTATTACCTCGGAGCTCTGGAGAGACTCAACTACCCCAAAGAGCGCATCTCCATCTGGTAGGACAGGGCTTCAGCTTCAGGGCTTCAGGTTCAGGGCTTCGGGTTCAGGGCTTCGGGTTCATGGCTTCAGCTTCAAGGCTTCAGGTTCAGGGCGTCAGCTTCAGGGCTTCGGGTTCAGGGCTTCGGGTTCAGGGCTTCGGGTTCATGGCTTCAGCTTCAAGGCTTCAGGTTCAGGGCGTCAGCTTCAGGGCTTCGGGTTCAGGGCTTCGGGTTCAGGGCTTCGGGTTCATGGCTTCAGCTTCAAGGCTTCAGGTTCAGGGCGTCAGCGTCAGGGCTTCAGGTTCAGGGCGTCAGCTTCAGGGCTTCAGGTTCAAGGCTTCAGGTTCAAGGCTTCAGGTTCAGGGCTTCAGGTTCAAGGCTTCAGCTTCAAGGCTCGCGCTTTGCTCTGCTCTTTAAACTCGGTGCGCACCGGAAACAAAGTATCCCTCTATATGACCTTCTCATTAATTCCCACCTCATCTGTGCGTTTAATCCGGGCTGCACGATGCGGCAGCAAAAATCATATCGCGGTACACGATACATTATCATCACGGTACACAATATTACACTCTCAGAAATGGAGGTGAGACGATACCACTGAGGATTAGCTTTTAGCGGAGTGATCCGTAAAGTCCAGTTATGTACGTCTAAATTATTTTTAAAGTTAAACGATACATACTAAAGCTAACTTAACAGCATCGACGACAAAGTACAGTTTTATTGTTCGCTATTTCTGAGACTGTATCACAATATTTTGTGGGTTTTTTTCCCCCAACAGCAAAACACCAAGAACGAGTAAAGCCTCATAATGAACAATTACATTTTTACAAACCGATAAAGATTCAGTAACTTTATTGACGTATACATACGCTTTGTTGTGCGATCAGATGCTCGTCGTGACAGATGATGTGTTGATTTCGAGTAAAGATCAATCGAAAAAGAAAAAAAGCAAGTAATATAATATAATATAGCACCCTGTCCAGGGTGTACCCCGCCTTGTGCCCGATGCTCCCTGGGATAGACTCCAGGTTCCCCGTGACCCTGAAAAGGAGTAAGCGGTAGAAGACGGATGGATGGATGGATGAATATAATATAGCATAAAACAGGAAATATAAAGCTAATGTAACTGTTGGTACAAAAATAATTTTCACGTCCAGTCTTATACCCCATGAGTGGTGATGAAGCTATAAAAAGCCACGACAGTGACCGTGACGATACCGACGACGTTAATCACGTTGCGATAGAAATATATCGCCGTATCGCCCAGCTCTGGCTGTAAATGTAGAAATGGGAGCATTAGCCGATGGAATCGGGGATTATATCATGCACCATTTTTTTTCCTCTTAGTACTCACACATATATCTAAAAATAAATCGTGTTTGTGTATGAACTGCTCTTATCAGTGTGTTTTTCCTTCCACTGGATCTATTCATACCCAGATCGAGTATCCGTGTGCGCTTTCTTTCACATAACAGTGTCTGTGAAAGTGGGAGGAGTTTCACTAGAAGTTGTGGGCGGGGACAAGCAATACTCAGAGTTAGTAAACTTGTCATTTGATTTTCCTTGCCAAAAAAGTTATAAAAGCCCAGGCATATTTTTATTTAATTTTTTTTTTCGTTGAAAGTGCATTGCCAAAAGACATCAAGACATCAAGGGTGCCAATACTTTAGCCGTAGTAAAATATAACAAATGTTGCCTCACAATTCCTAGGCTCTACAGTGCTATTATGATATATGTAGCGATCATATACTATTAATAAATGATTATTAATAAAATAGCACATCTCCTGTATATTAGAGCCATCCCGGAGGCTACGCTCATCTGTTTTTCCTTTGTTACCCACCAGGGCGGCGACAGACCACAACATTGATAACACCACCGCGGTGCTGAGGGAATGGCTGACCGTCATGCAGCAGTACTATCACTACGTGGAGTGGAGGCCCAAGGACAAGCCGACGTAAATCTTCCTCATTTTTATCGCCATATGAGGCCACGCCTCCTTCACTGAGACAGACACATACAGAGGCCACACCCCCTTCACTGAGACAGACACATACAGAGGCCACACCTCTGTCGCTGAGACTGACACAGAGGCCATGCTTTCTTCACTGAGACTGACAGACGCAGAGGCCACGCCTTCTTTACTGAGACTGATACACGCAGAGGCCACACCTCCTTCACAGAGACTGACAGACACAGAGGCCACACCTCCTTCACAGAGACTGACAGACACAGAGGCCACACCTCCTTCACAGAGACTGACACACAGAGGCCACGCCTCCTTCACAGAGTCTAACATGGAGGGAGACAGTGAGATAGAAAATCACAACTGTGAGAGTAATAAAAATGAATATAAAAGTATATTAGAAATATGTGAACGTATTCTATTTTCCTGTGTTTATTTTTACTCGATACACAGTGTTGAAGATCAGTGTAACTGAACCGTAAATACTGAGACACACTGATTCAAATCTTTACATAGCTGATTGTAACAACTAGCTGTTAAGAGTTTAGTTATTAGTGTAGAGAGATATTAAAGTACAGTCTGTTGGGTCTGTGATGCAGGCGTCGTATCCCAGCTGCCCCGGGGGCTGACGTTCACTCGCTCTGTTCTCTGAGCTCAGGAATGTGTGGACGTGCTTTAACCTGCCAGAGTGTGTTCGGTGTGTGTTCGGTGTGTGTTCGGTGTGTGTTCGGCACATGCTTTGTAACAATGCTCATTATTAATAACTATATAATTTATAATATAGTTTTTATATATGTATAATCAACAGGTTTGGTGCTGAACGCGTCGCTGTGTCACATGATCATTACATCATTACACGAGGAGTAAAACACTGCCATGTTTCCTTACAGAAATACATCCTGGAATTAATACGTATTAATTACACAGAAAAATAAACCACTTAATATTCATGAAATATGAAAAATGGTAGATTTACTGAACGCCCCTTAAAAGATGATTGCTTTGTTTTCTCCCTTAGCGCTCTTCTATTACGTGCTATTAATATGCATAAATATTATCCTTATTAAATACCCTATGAACATTAAATTCTTTCGTGTTTTTCACGGAGAAAAAAAAAAACCCCCCCCATGTATTCATTACGAATGTTTATTAATTACGAACGTTCCGAATGTCTGTTTTGAATAATGAATCGTCTCTGTGTCTGTTTCCCGTCCCAAATCTGTCTGTGAAAGTGGGAGGAGCTTAGGTTTAAAAACAAACCACAAAAAACATAAAAGGTCACAGTAAAAGTACAAATTAATATCTGTAAAAAATTTACATGTAATTTTTAAAAATGTATTTATTGTTATCATCAACAATAATAATAATAATAACAATAATAACATTTTTATTACTATTATTAACTATTACATATGGGAAAACATTTTATCTTAATTTATTTACATTTATTTTAAATGAAGTTTATTGCTTGCTCATCCCGTCGTTGGACAATCAGACACTTGCTATGTAGTAAAGTAGTGTTATTATTTACAATAACAGTAAATAATTAGCGTATTTAATGAATGAGTGTGAAATATGGTGTATAATCAGGTGTCGTGTACTGCAGTAGCAGCTGAATAAAGCGCTCCTGCTTAATTCATGTTCATTTATTCAAAGCTAAACAATTACGACGTTGTGGTTTTCTGAGTGTTTTTTCTCTCCCTGCGCAGGTCTTTTGCCGGTGAAATGGGGCCTAAACACTGGAGTAACGGCCGCTATGAACACGTCATGAGGCTGAAACAGGCGGCGCTGAACTTCGCCAAGAAGCGCTGGGCTGATTATATCCTGGTAGGACAGCGCTAGTGATCACATTCAATACTTAATGTCCCGTAAGCTCTTCTAAGCAATAAAGACACCCAAGACAGAATTTTGTGGTCTGTAGTTTGCCGATACAGACAACATCCTGACCAACCCGGACACGCTGAACCTCCTCATGGCTGAGAATAAGTCCGTGATCGCCCCCATGCTGGATTCTCAGTCGGCCTACTCCAACTACTGGTGTGGCATCACGCCTCAGGTAAACACAGCTCAGGTAAACACGGTTCAGAGAAACACAGTTCAGGTAAACGCAGCGTATTAGACACCGTTACTCCGCAGCCTTGCTGAGTTCTGGATTCTGATTGGTCGTCAGGTCGTTAATCCTCTAGAACAGCCGCCCTGACAGTAGTGCAGGTTTACATGAACACGCTCGTTCTAATTATAACGCGTTATCGTTTCTACTCTCCACGTAAACAGATGTCAAACCTGGTTGATATGGAGAATAAATATTTATGTAACGTTTATGGAAGGAGTCTCCGGTCTCCATCTTCAGGACAGAGGTGTTTACGCTTCTTCGCGGTTTCCCCGGTAACGCTTCAAGCTGCGATTTTTATTTTTTTTGTCTTGTTAACGCCGAGAGAGAGGAAGAAGAGAGGCGGGTGAGGGAACGAGTGTTTATAGCTGCTATAACGTAAGCGAGAACTTGTTCAGCGAAGATTGAATTGAACTATAAACAGACGAAGAGTATGACGTGTCATCGTGTGAATAACATTTAGTTACGTGCTACATCGCACAAACAACAACATTAGCTGTCCGGTCAGGTACGTAGAGCTCACAGACTTTAATATCTGTTTTATTAATGATGTCAGCGGTGAATCTGTTGATAGATATGTTATGGTTGTATTTCAGGGTTATTACCGTCGCACAGCCGAGTACTTCCCGACCAGGAACCGGTACCGTAAAGGCTGTTACCCTGTTCCCATGGTCCACTCCACCATGCTACTGGACCTGCGCAAGGAGGGCACCGAGAACCTGGCGTTCTACCCGCCGCACGCCGATTACTCCTGGCCCTACGACGACATCATCGTATTTGCCTTCTCCTGCAGAGTTTCAGGTACCAGAAAATTCACTACTATACTTTCCACCACGATACATCATCATGGAACTCGGGTAACGCTCGACACGATGCTGCCATCACCATGCTTCATAACGGGCAGGGCGATCTCAGGATGACGAGCGGTGTCGCGTTTCCGCCAAACGCAGCACTTTGTGTTGAGGCGTAAACGGTTTTAAACGTTGTAATACTGCATACAATTTATTTACAATATTAACACCGGGAAGAGTTTGATCATTTTTATCCCAAGCTAATTTGAAAAACGATCCATGTAGACGCTTACCTTACATCGTTCGACTTTTCAAAATACCTTCCACTCGGTCGCGTTCGTTTATTTGTTGGCTTGTTTATTTTCGCGTCTTATGTAGGTCTGCCCCTGTATTCATTTATACGTTTTTATTCAGTTATTATTTATGACCGTGGTCCTGCCAGGAATATACCGTAGCACTGGATGCTGAACGTGGCGTTAAAAACGAACCTTTATTCACAGTATTAGACGCATGTTCGACAGAAACGCACGTCGTTTTGCATTGTTTATGATTCCGAAATAAAAACGGAGTCTTTTCAGTCATCGTTTTTGCTTCATTCAGATATTCTGAGAATCGAATGAAATCATGAATCATGAATCGAATCGAATCGAATTGAATCGTGACACATAATCAGCACAGCGTGTAATATTTTTGATTATGTGTCATTACTGAGTGTATTAATGAGACTTAATCTTTTGTGTTTTTTTGCTGGTGCAGAGGTACAGATCTACGTGTGTAATAAAGAGCGTTACGGCTACCTGAACGTTCCCGCCAAACCGCACCAGACCGTGGAGGACGACCGCATTAACTTCGTCCATCTCTACCTGGAGGCTTTGAGTGAGTGGGATTTGAGTGTTTTTGGTATACTGTGGTAGGTTATGCTGGAACGTGTACGAGAAGGCATCGATTCATTTCCTGTAACAGTCAGGTGAAGCTGTAACTTTATAAATTAAGTCTGTCAGGTGTGTAACTGATAGATTTGATGTTTAAATGAAATGAGGAGCTCTAAATGGCATGGACGAAATATATTGAAATATAAAGAATTCACAACATTAACGTCCATAAATAAAGTTATGTGTAATAAAGTGGAATGACACGGGGAAAAAAGTATTGAACACACTAAGAAAAAGCAGTTCTCCAAGGCAAGGAACCAGCTGAAATCCGTAAGTAATTACACCCCCTGTCTGTGTAAATGAATATCAGCTGGGTTGGTAAATTGATGGTCTATAAAAAGGCTTTTCGTTACCAAGGTGTCACACAAGAAGCATCTCATGATGGGTTAAAGCAAAGAGCTCTCCCAAGAACTTCACAACCGTATTGTTGTGAAACATATCGATGGAATCGGATACAGACGTATTTCAAAACTTCTGAATCGTCCAGTAAGCACCATTGGGGCCGTTATCCTCAAGTGGAAGCAACATCACTCCGTCATCAACCGGCCACGCACAGGAGCTCCTCACAAGATCTCTGACCAGGGAGTCAGGAGAATAGTCAGAAGAGTAGCCCAAGAGCCAAGGACCACTCGGAAAGAGCTCCAGAAACACTTGGAGGCAGCAGGTGCCATCGTCACAGAGAAAACAATAGGCAATGCACTCCACTGCTCACACTCACCCGCAATACTCCATTACTAAAGAAAAGGCATGTCGAAGCTCGTTTAAAGTTTGCTACAAATCATTTGGACGAGCCTGTGAAATACTGGGGGAGTGTAGTCTGGTCAGACGAGAGCAAATTGAACTTTCTGGCTGTCATACTACACACCATGTTTGGAGAAGAAATGGCACTGCACTTCACCCTAAAAACACTACACCAACAGTGAAGTTTGGAGGTGAAGCATCATGGTGTGGGGCTGTTTTTCATCACATGGTACTGGAACACTTCATATAATTGAAGGAACGATGAAGGAGCCCTTTACCGGGAGATTCTTGAGAAGACTCTGCTGCCATCCACCAGGATGATGAAGATGAGACGTGGGTGGAGCTTCCAGCAGGACCACGATCCAAAGCATACAGCAAAGGAAACTCTCAACTGGTTTCAGAGAAAAAAAATCAAGCTGTTAGAATGTCCCAGTCCATCACCTGACTCGAATCCAACTGAACAAGATTTAAAGACAGTAAGTTTAGAAGAACGGACCGAAATCACACCTGAACACTGCGGCTATTAATTTCTTCATACAGGAAGTGTCTTGAAGCGTCATTACAAACAAAGGCTTCTCCACTAAGTATTAAATACGTTTCAGTTAGCGTGTTCAATACTTTTTCCCCGTGTCATTCCTCTTTATTACACACAACTTTATTTATGGACTTAATGTTGTGAATTCTTTCTATTTCCGGATTTCTTGAGTTAACACTGATGTCTGGTGAAAGTTTCATGTGAATAACCTCACTGGAAATTGCGTCCAACACTTTATTTCCTCCACCGTATAGGAATTTTAAAAGTGCAGGTGTACACAGAGGAAATTAGGATTGTTGAACATTTTCGTCAATGCCGACGTCATTAACCGCGTGTTTGTTGACTGGATACATATCTAAATATTTATAGTGATAAAAATGGTGGCTGATGCTCCTATGATGCTGGACTTACAGGCGGTATAATACTCAAACGAAAAAGAAACGGGACGAATAACATTCCCTTGTTCTGTAACGGTCTTCTGTACAGTCGACGGACCCCCCATGTATTTATCCCGCTACGTGCACGTTCCTCCCAAGCAGATGGACCTGATGGGCTTCGATGAGGTGAGTAAACATCAAACCTGCAGCTGCTTCCCGTCTGCTCCGTATATAAACACTCACCGCACGGCTTCGTGTTCGTGTGAAACCTCCCGAGAGATCATTTCAGAATGAAAGGACTAGGTCTGTACGTAACGGTGATTCTCAATCCGTTCTCCAGGTGTACCTGATAAACCTGCGCAGGCGGCCCGACCGCAGAGAGAGGATGCTGTGGTCTCTGTACGAGCTGGAGATCAACGCCAAAGTGGTGGATGCTGTGGACGGAGCGTCAGTTCTACACCTTCACCTTTAAATGCTGAGTGACGGAGTGGTGCAGAGTCACTGTTACCACCCTGGAGTTGATTCTTTTCCTATAACAGCACATCCCCGATTGTTTTATTCCTCGTACACCACAGCTAGCTGCTAACGAATAGAAACCTGCGCTACTGTCAGAGCTGCTGTTATAGAAAATTAATCAACACCTTCTGAACGAGCAGGAATTCAGCAGCGCTGTGGTGTAAATGTATTAACGTGTGTGTGTGTGTGTGTGTGTAGAGCGCTGAACAGCAGTGATATTAAGATCCTGGGTGTGGACCTCCTGCCTGGTTATTACGACCCGTTCTCCGGCCGCACGCTCACCAAAGGGGAGGTGGGATGTTTCCTCAGCCACTACTACATCTGGAAGGAGGTGAGGAGTTCCTCCACACACACACACACACACACACAAACACGCCTTTAAATACATGTAAAAGTAATATTCATTTCGTTTGAGCACACACTGGCCTCATGATTAATGAACAACATCACAATGTTTGCATACTTGCCTACTTGAGTACTTGCATACTACTCAGAATTAGAATCAAAAGGCACCGTGGTCAACATTTATACAGGCTGAGGCAAGTGTATGATATTAGCATACTTCATTTATACTAGCACACTTGCATTTTAACTATTATATTGGCATACACGCGTACGTGTGAATTATTCTTACATACGTGCGTACGGGAATTATAGCATACTTCCATGCTTTCATTCATTTTAACGTTCTTGTGTACTTGCATACTTTTCACGTAGTGTGCTTCTTTATACTAGAATACTTGCATTTTAACGTTCGTGTGTACTTGTGTAGCGTTTACGCAGTGTGTGATTTGTGTATAAGTTTGGTATAATTTGTGTGTGTGTGTGTGTTCTCGTCTCTGTCTCTCAGATGGTGGACATGCAGATGGACAAAGCGCTGATCTTCGAGGATGATGTTCGGTTTCAGGGCAACTTCAAACGGCGCCTGATGAGGATGATGGAGGAGGTGGAGCAAGCCGAACTTGACTGGGACATCATGTGAGTGACGCCCGTCTGACGACGCGTTGCTGTGGAAACCTCTCGGTGTTTCTCATTCTAATAAAAGAAAATACAAATAAAAATTTGTCCGAGTAGAAAATGTTTGAAGATTAGCTTGAGGCGTGATGTCTGGGCGTGTCGGAATAAACGATCACATGACATCAACCGTGCTCGTGTGTGATTGGCTGGGATTCTTTTGATGATGTCATGTTGCACTATATGTGGCATGTATACACATTATAGTAGTTGATGGACGTTAGTCCATCCATTAACATTAAGATTGTGAAACATCTGGATGGAAATGGGGTGTCTGTGTGTGTGTGTGTGTGTGTTTCAGATACCTGGGCAGGAAGCAGGTGAACCCAGGTGAGGAGGAGCAGGTGGAGGCGGTGAAGAACCTGGTGATTGCTGGTTATTCGTACTGGACGCTGTCCTACGCCATCTCACTGCAGGGAGCTCAGAAGCTGATCAACGCTGAGCCGATCTCCAAAATGCTTCCTGTGGACGAGTTCCTGCCCATCATGTATGACAAACATCCCAAGTGAGTAATCCCAGGGAATAGAGAGAGGGAATAAAGAGAGGGAATAGAGAGAGGGAATAGAGAGAGGGAATAAAGAGAGGGAATAGAGAGAGGGAATAGAGAGAGGGAATAAAGAGAGAGAATAGAGAGAGGGAATAGAGAGAGGGAATAGAGAGAGGGAATAGAGAGAGGGAATAGAGAGAGGGAATAAAGAGAGGGAATAGAGAGAGGGAATAGAGAGAGGGAATAGAGAGAGGGAATAAAGAGAGGGAATAGAGAGAGGGAATAGAGAGAGGGAATAAAGAGAGGGAATAGAGAGAGGGAATAAAGAGAGGGAATAGAGAGAGGGAATAGAGAGAGGGAATAGAGAGAGGGAATAAAGAGAGGGAATAGAGAGAGGGAATAAAGAGAGAGGGAATAGAGAGAGGGAATAGAGAGAGGGAATAAAGAGAGAGAATAGAGAGAGGGAATAGAGAGAGGGAATAAAGAGAGGGAATAGAGAGAGGGAATAGAGAGAGGGAATAGAGAGAGGGAATAAAGAGAGGGAATAGAGAGAGGGAATAGAGAGAGGGATGGTGAGGGAGCGAGTGTTTACAGCTGCTATAATGTCAGTGAGAACAGGAACTCACTCGTTTCACGGACATCGAATGTAACCATAACCGGATAAAAAGCATGCCGTGTTTTTGAATGGATGAATTGTAATGTGTGGTATAAGAGGAATAAAACACTGTTACAGGAAATGAATCAGCTTCGTGACGGGAACAGAAACGTCAGCGCCATCGTGGATTATTTTCCTATAACATCATGACACGGTGTTTGTTTGTTTTTTTTTCGTATCGGAGATCAAACGCACGTTTATTTCTTTTATGAAGTTCATTTTTAGATCTTTTCAGATTCAGGAATGTTTCTGTAACGCCAGCTCCTCTGCAGTAAAACTGTAATCCAGCGCTGTCTCTGGAAAAGGCTGGAAAAGTACACGATTGGATCTGTCATAAGCATATGTTTCAAATGTTAAAATAAACGTATAGTGAGGAGGTTTGTGTGCGTTAGGGTTGCTGCGTGGTTTCTTAATTTAAAACTCTTTAGACTCGTGGTCCAAAAATAATTCAGAACTCTGGTATTATGTGGTAACTCTGCGCCGAAGCGCTGCTCTCGAGGTAAAATACTGTATATCCTTCCACAATGCCCTGTGTGTGTGTGTGTGTGTGTGTGTGTGCATGCTCTGTATCCTGGGAGCTGTATTCCCCCCAAAAATCATATCTAATTCTTTAAGAGTTCGCATAAGTGGCACTAAAATCTTTTAACTGCTGGGAGGAACTTTAACTGGGGGACGGGAGAAAGGGGCGGAGTCAGTCCTAATGTTATTGATGACTGAGATATATATATCTATATGAAAGCATGATGGTGAAAGCATCCCAAAAGCAACATAGTTGTGTTCCAGAAACTCCTCCATGCAGTCAAGCGATAAAACACGCTAAAAAGGATTCTTCTTCGATTTAGACAAGGACCAATTCAACACATCTATTATTACTAGAAGCCATGAAATATCACAGGAGATTAAAGTGTTAACTTTGTTACTCAGCGAGTTATCACGCAGGATTAAATTCACCATGTATGCCAGTGAAACTAATCTGTTTGTTTGTGTTTGTCTCTCTTGCACAGCGAAGACTACAAATCCCACTTCCTGAACCGGAACCTGCAGGCGTTCTCAGCGAGCCCCCTGCTGGTGCAGCCGTGTCATTACGCGGGCGATGCCGAATGGGTGAGCGACACAGAGACGTCTACGCTGTGGGACGACGATAACGTCCCTACGGACTGGAGGGGCACGTACAAGAGCCTGAAGGGCGGAGCTCCACCGGTTGGCATTCAGAGCGCCGCCTACAAGGACGAGCTGTGAAACGCGGTGCTGAATGTGTGTGTGTGTGTGTGTGAGAGAGATAAAGAGAGACTCTGGACGTATGTGTAGTGTGAGAGGAGACCGTACAGCTCGTAACAGCTGACGTTCCTAAACGCGGTCAGCCGGGGACCGAAGACTGTGCCACCCAGGAGACCTTTAATAACCTGTGTGTGTGTTTTCTCCGGTACACACAGTGCCGTCTGGACAGAATCCAACATCATTTTTGTCATTTTAACAGTCAGTCTGGGGAAAAACCCTTAAACATTTGGAATGTTATTTTTCTTTTATTACAAAAAAGCACCAAACGGTTGATTTTTATCGCTTTATTCCGGTTTTACAGTCTCGTTCTGGTCTGTTTACTGGTGTATTATCACATCTTCGGTCCTCTCGTTGAGTAAGAACAGATCTGAAAGCCACATTATCCCGAATCAACTCCAGTCCTACGTGTAATTTCCTAAAATCCGAGACGTTTGGGGAAAAAAGCTTGAAATGTCCTGTACGGTTCACCTCATATGAACATCCATGAGCTCCGAAACAAAACCAGAACCGAGTCTGTCTGATCCAGATCCACAGGCTGCACTGTATGTTTGTGCATTAGGGTTTAAAAAAATAATAAAATAAAAGTATTAGAATTATTTTCTGTAGGTTTTTTAAACTCATTTAGCATTTTTAAGTATTTGTAATGTTTACTGCTCGTTCATTTTTTTAATAAGTAAAAATGTAAAAAAAAAAAAAAGTACTATATAAATAAGACAAATAATAATTAAAAAAAACGTTTAATTTACAATGACCGAAGTCTGCTTTAGTCAGACAGTAAAACAGATACTTTGCACGTCTCATGCTAAAGACAATCAGAGACAGAACAAAGTGTGTACCGGTGTGCATGCATATTAATCAGAGGCAATGATTACCTTTTTCTGAATATTTTCCAGCCGGTTCGTTATGTTTCATCATCATCATCACCATCATCATCATCACCATCACCATCATCATCATCACCATCACCCTCATCTTCACCCTCATCACCACCCTCACCATCACCCTCATCCTCACCCTCATCCACATCATCATCACCCTCATCATCATCCTCATCCACATCTTCACCATCACCCTCATCATCATCACCATCACCCTCATCCTCACCCTCATCCTCACCCTCATCCTCACCCTCACCCTCATCACCATCACCATCACCCTCATCATCATCCACATCTTCACCATCACCCTCATCATCATCACCATCACCCTCATCCTCACCCTCATCCTCACCCTCACCCTCATCACCATCACCATCACCCTCATCCTCATCCACATCTTCACCATCACCCTCATCATCATCACCATCACCCTCATCCTCACCCTCATCCTCACCCTCATCCACATCTTCATCATCACCCTCATCACCATCACCATCACCCTCATCACCATCCACATCCTCATCACCCTCATCATCACCCTCATCCACATCTTCACCATCACCCTCATCATCATTACCATCACCCTCATCAACCTCACCCTCATCCTCACCCTCACCCACATCTTCATCCACATCCTTGTGATTTCTCTTATTTATTTCCTGAAGCTTTTCATCTTCCTTTGTATTTCTTTCTGCTGAAAAAGTGTAGGTGATGAAAAGACGTCATATGTTAAGATTTTGGTTGTTTTTCCTCCACACTGAAATAAAGTGTATAATAATGTAACATGATATTTTGGTTCCAAGTCATTTAAAAAATATTTTATTATTATCATTATTATTAAGTATCATTATTATTATTATTAAATATCATTATTATTAGTAGTATTATTATCATTATCGTTATTATTATTATTATTATTATTACAACACGCTTGTTTACATTCGTCTTTAGTCATGGTGTTCACTACAAATAAGGTAAGAGCTCATGTTTTTTAAAGTAATGAAATTACGTCTGGTAAGTGATTGAGTTTTCTTTTTAATAACCCTTTTTATGGGTGTGTTGGTGTGTTTGACAGAGTTTATGTAGCATGTCCCCTGATCTGAGCGTTCCTCCAGGAAAGAAAGAAGTCATCACCATGCTGTGTAACGGATCACATGACTCCGGAGGATGGAGAGGACGGGGTTGTGTCGTGATCCGTGTTGAAAGCTGCTGAAAGGTCGAGGAGGATGGGACATGAAGACAGTCTGGACGATCTAGCGGCATGACGCTGAATCTGAGCGGTCCTGCTCCAGAGCGCACGCTAGGACGAAGGTTCACCTTCGACACGAGTTTTAGAACAAATATAATCTGTAATACAAACATAAATGAATGAATCATGTAATAATAGAAATCTCTCTGAGTATTATTTTCCGTTATTGTTATAAGTTTATTTGTTTCAGGTCATGGTGGATTGCACAGGTTATGCAGCGTAACTGGTTTTTTTTCCACTGATGGTGAAATTCGATAGAGAAACAGACCGAGTGTTTTTGGGGGGTTTTTTTTTGTTCAGTGATCCTGAGAACGAAGCGTAGAAAACAGGACTAATGATCGATCGTGTCTGTTGTCATGGTTACACTTCGAGATGTGTACATGCATGTATTTCCATACAGACATATTCATTTGTTTACGTATAACCATGAGAACAAAAAGAAAACATTAACCGTTTAGGCCATTACCGCCGTTACCCTCCATTTCACAGGCTCCAAAGTAATTGGACAAACTAACATGATCTATAAATATTCTGATTATTTTTAATACTTTGGAAGCAAATCCTTTGTAGTCAGTGACTGCCTGAAATCTGGAACCCGTTTTGATCATCCAACAGCATGATCATAAATATAATATAATATAATATAATACATTTTCTAGGAAAAAATTGGGCAGTGACTGGATCTTTGTCTCCAACCAATAAGACATATTTTCCCAGAAGATATTTCAGTGCACACAAGAAAAGAAAAGAAAAGAAAAGAAAAGATGATCGGTTGTCGGTCAACTTGACAAAAAATACAGACATTTCAGTCAAAATGAAACTTAAAAAGTCTTTAAAAACCCACTTGGCAGATACATATATATATATATATATATATACCATTAAACATTTTAAAATTGGGTTTCATTTGCTTTCCTTTTCTCTAATCACAGTTGCGCTCTAAAAGGAATGAATAGTATCCCCGTTAAGAATGAGGTCAGATTTGTGTTATTTAAAACAGAAGCTGAAATTATTCCAAAATTGGAGAACATGAAGAAATCCTTAAATCTTCGGCTAAACAGAGATCTCTCCACGTTGGGTTGTATTTTGCTAACAAAAGCTGATGGTTTGTCTACATTTGGATTTATCCATTTCTTTATATATATATATATTTTTATTTGGAGAAATAATACACATTATATCTGTAAATCTCAGCTAGTTAAAGAATTCATATTCTCAGGGGGCCTGAGTCACTTACTGGGATGTTAGACTGCTTTATCTAATAATAATCTTTATTTTTACCGTTTCCACGACCGTATTTTTAAATGATCTGTGAGGGGTTTTTTGGTCAAATTACGAGTTGTAAAATTTTCACAAACAAGATCTTTTATTCTGTAAAACGATAGATAGATAGTCAGTCAGTCACTTATCTGGGGAGGAGACGGCACCAGGATGCACTATGGGAAGAAGGCGAGCTGGTGGAGGCGGTGTGATGTTCCGGGTAACGTTCTGCTGGGAAACCTTGGATCCTGGTATTCACTTGGATGTTACTTTGACACGTAGCACCTACCTAAACACTGTTCCAGACCGAGTACACCCCTTCATGGTAACAGTGTTCCTAATATCAGTGTCCTCGTTCAGCAGGATAACGCTCCCTGACACACTGCACACACTGTTCAGGAACGCTTTGAGGAACATGACAAACAGTTCAGGGTGTCGACTCGACCTCCAGATTCCCCAGATCTCAATCCGATCCAGCTTCTGTTGGACGTTCTGGACAAACGAGTCCGATCCACGGAGGCCCGACCTCACAACTTACAGGACTTAAAGGATCTGCTGCTGACGTCTCGGTGCCAGATCCCACACACACCTTCAGAGGTCTCGTGGAGTCCATGCCTCGACGGGTATCTAGTATAAAAAAAAAAATCTAGTATCAAATTTAATGCACGCAACTTTAGTATCATTTTACCTTGAGTAAAACTTTTCGAAATGGAAAACCTATGAGCAAAGTCTTACAGAGTGAACATTCACTGGCAAAAAGATTCACAGCACTTTTTTACCTCATGAAATGAGAAACATCTATGTCTAAATGTGAATGTACTTTACTGCAGTGTTATTTCACCGAATGGCCACTAGACGGCGCATCAAAGGTCTGAATACATACAGCAGGTTCTTTGTGACGTGGATTTTAGGGTTCATGATAAGGCTTTGTGTTCATTCTGGTGAAGTAGAGTAAAACAAACACTTTATAAATGAGTTCTAATGTTAGTCCATTAAGTGTTTTCCGGGGACAGCAGTGTAATTCTGGAAGTAACTTTCCCATCCTACTGTCCCACCAGAGGACCTTCTACAGAGCTATATTAAGACCTGAGACCAGTGCGTCTAGCGTTTCAGTCCACATTCCAGTAAAACCATCTCCATGTGAACACCTCTGAACATAATGAACACTCTTACACGTGTTAGTCGGCACTTCTGAGCTTGGAAGCACTCGGAAATGTAGATGTTGTGTAATTCAGTAAAGACCAGAAATGTATATTACATTATTGTACACTGCTTGTGTTTGTACATTTATTCACTTGGCAGACTTTTTTATTTTCTGAACAAAGTTGGTCATGTATCGATCGGAGGATACTACACCGTATCACATCGTATCGTAGCAGATTCTGCGGTATCGCCGAATATTAAACGTTGTCTTATCGGTCCCTTTCACATTTCACCATTTTGCGTGGAGCTCGCAATTTAAAAAAATTACCGCATACTTTCCACAGATTCGGGCTGAGACGCGTCACGTGACATCATCACGACGTACGTTCGGCCAAAACCCTCTTCGGTTCACGTGCGTCGAACATGAGTACAGCTAAAAGGTCTGGCTTACCGACAAACATCATGGCGAAACTGTTTCATGCGATTGCGATTTCGCCGATTCGAGTAGTTCTCCACAGGAAAACACAAAAAATTCACAGACTTTGTAAAAAACCCCAGCAAAATCAAGTGTTGCGAAATCCTGTACGGTTTAATCGTATTGTGTGATAATAGATTCAGTGGCGTCGTTAAATATCGCATCGTTTCCTTAAGAATCGTATCGGAGCTTTGTACTGTAGCAGATTAAGCGGTCTCGCCACATACTGAATTGTTGCCTTAAGAATATAATCGTACCGCATCGTAGAAGATCCAGCGGTATCATCAAATATCAGATCCTTAGTTCACGGTATCATATATAAGTTTCAAATCCTCAAAATGTAACGTATAATGTAAATATGACACATTTAAATCCAAAAGTGGAACTCTTTTTAAATCATTATCACTTCCAGGGAAATGGGCTGAGAGAAACAAGTAATCACGATGAACCAAAATGGCCGCCGAGACGGATAATGATGCAGTGTTCAGCTACACGGTGAGGATTAGTCCCATGTTTATAGGTGACAGGAAATCCTACTGTGTCCATCAGCACCGTGTCCATCAACACCGTGTCCATCAACAATGTGTCCATCAACACCGTCTCCATCAGCACCGTGTCCATCAGCACCGTGTCCATCAACACCGTGTCCATCAGCCCCGTGTCCATCAACAATGTGTCCATCAGCACCGTGTCCATCAGCACCGTGTCCATCAACAATGTGTCCATCAACACCGTCTCCATCAGCACCATGTCCATCAGCACCGTGTCCATCAACACCGTGTCCATCAGCACCATGTCCATCAGCACCGTGTCCATCAACAATGTGTCCATCAGCACCGTGTCCATCAGCACCGTGTCCATCAACACTGTGTCCATCAGCACCGTGTCCATCAACAATGTGTCCATCAACAATGTGTCCATCAACACCGTCTCCATCAGCACCGTGTCCATCAGCACCGTGTCCATCAACACCGTCTCCATCAGCACCATGTCCATCAGCACCGTGTCCATCAACACCGTGTCCATCAACAATGTGTCCATCAGCACCGTGTCCATCAACACCGTGTCCATCAACAATGTGTCCATCAACACCGTGTCCATCAACACCGTCTCCATCAGCACCATGTCCATCAACAATGTGTCCATCAACAATGTGTCCATCAACACTGTGTCCATCAACAATGTGTCCATCAACAATGTGTCCATCAACACCGTCTCCATCAGCACCGTGTCCATCAGCACCGTGTCCATCAACACCGTGTCCATCAACAATGTGTCCATCAGCACCGTGTCCATCAACACCGTGTCCATCAGCACCATGTCCATCAACAATGTGTCCATCAACACCGTGTCCATCAACACCGTGTCCATCAGCACCATATCTATCAACACTGTCTCCATCAACACCGTGTCCATCAACACTGTGTCTATCAGCACCGTGTCCATCAACACCGTGTCCATCAGCACGTCAGAGACGTCACTGGTGTGATTTGAAGCAGAAGATTTTTTCTCGCTTTTATTCGTTTTTATTCGTAATTAATCTTGTAGCTCCAGTTTAAAAGTCAGGAAGTAAATTCCAGACACCGAGCATGTCTTGTGTGGTTGACTTCACTTGGGGAAAGTGAAATTGGGTACATTTGATCAAATGGAAGAACCAGACAAGCATGTCAGGAAAAACCCGAGGCATACGGAGCCTCAGCTGTAGCGTGTTTCACTCAGATTAGTGTAAGTGGAGCGGAACATCATAAACACACATCTCCTCACATGACCCTGACCTGCTACTGTGGGAAAAACAGTCATTGTACTGTATATAAGCCAGACTGATACTACTATTAATCTCGCTATACAACAGACAGAAAAGTTTACATTAAAAAAAACTAGAGGAAGGAAGAGAAGTGAAGGTGGAAAGCGTAGAGAGAAAAATCTCAGGCTTCCAGCTTTAAATGAGGAGAGAGTAGAGAAAAATAAAGACGTTGCTAAGATATTAAAGGTTAAATAAATGCGTCTGAATGAGATATAAATGTTTTCTAATAATGCGTACGTCCACCATTTACCTTTATAAATACCTCCAACTTCTTTTACATCCCTATTTACTTTCCCTATTTACAAGTAATTGTTTTTATTTGATTATTTATTGTTCTTATTATATACTTTTTATAATGATTTATTACACAAATAAATTGTAGATAAATTGTAACGTAGATGCGTGTCGTCCCCCCCATTCAAAACCCATAGGGGATGCAAACTTTTGCACTCTTTGGAGCTGAGTTTGCTCCAACTTACTCTTAACAACTTGCTCCAACTTACTCTTTGGAGTAAGTTTGTCTGTCGTTGGCTTTCGTTAAAATAGCTCAGAACCTCCCCTGCTAAACCTTTTGCTTTGTAGAGAATCCGTGTCCTGTTTCGGAAAAAAACAAACAAACAAAAACAAAAAAAAAAACAATTGAGAGTGTGTTAATGTTTTTATGATTAATTTTAAGCCAAGTCTGAAATAGTTTAGATTTCAATCAAATCCACAGTGTTAAAAAAAAAAACTTTATATAAAATAGCAGTTACAAACAAAAATGTCACAAGACTGAACTTTGGTCTTTGGCACCGGGACATGTTATCAGAGGCTCAGAAATTCACTCCAGCTCCACACTGAGATAACTGCTGACCTCTAGTGACCCTGCCCTCGTCTGACAGCCAATCAGAAATGATCTCCATGGCCAACGCCTCCCTGTCGTTCGTCAGGACCTCCTCAGATAACAACAGACTGAAACTACGCTGGACAGAGCTGGAAAAAGCAGTCGTAATACAGCTTTCTCTTTAAAGACGTCTGCATTGTCTGCGTTCTCTGGTGGTGTTCCTGCTCAAGTGAATGCCATGTGTTTGAGGAATTATTACACGATGAATTATCGTTCGCTAAAGTCCAGGCTTCTGATCCTGCAAACGTCCTGGAGTCCTGATTAACCGAGAAAGTTGTGAAACAAAGCTCCAGTTAAAGGACGACTTTAGGAACAAAATTTAACAACGTAAAAACTTCAACACATGTATATTTTGTTCATTTTTCTTTCTATTACAAACAACCTATAAAGTATTTAGAACATGATAAATAAATAATAGTTTAATCCACGGCCTCAGTTTAAGTATATTATAGCCTGGAATGCTTCATTGTGTTTACATGGGACTCCTGTCAGTCTTTTTATAGACACGCCCCCAGTGCTCCTTTTCTCCGCCCCCATCTCAGCCTACTCTACATGAACTAAACCGAGAGCCACCTATCTTGGACAATCAGACTCACTACTAAGAAAATACAAATCCTCTCAAATATTTTGGTAATACTACAGTACGGTATTGAAGTTTTACTAAAGTTTCACTTTCCACCTCTGACCTCGGGCCACGCATCCTGTGTTCCACTAAATCTAGTCCCCTTGATGACTCTCTTAATTCGGTTCCGGGCTGTGCTTCAGTTTGGTGTTTCACTCTGAAGGGAACTAGATGTTGATTTGAGACACACTCCAATCCTCACACGCTGCAACTTTACTGCAAGTGTGTGTGTGTATATGAACGTTGTTTACCCTGCATACACACACACACACACACACGTTATGTTTTGACGCTGTTTGTAATTTGAACGCAGGCGACATTTTGTGGAACTGAAACGAACCTGGAGGATTAAAATCCTGCAACTCGGTGAGTTCTGAGTGTTTTGAGTGGCATAAAAAGTCCCGGATTTGTGTTGTTGTGTGTTGTTAAAGGAAGTAACACAGTTAGCATAAACACTCCGATTAGAAACGCAGAGCACTGATGTGGATGTTAAAGCAGTGGTGTAGATTCGGAATAAGTCTTAACAGCAGTGCTGCTGAAAATATCCACCGCTATTCGGACCTGCAGGGTTGTGTTCCACTTAAAGGGCCAGTCTGACATTTAAAAAAACAAAACAAAGTGTTTGTAGACTTGTAAAAATCAGATAATATTAAAGATTTAAAGATCGTGTTTATAAACTGTCATCGACAATATTTTGTCTATATGCCTGCGCAAAGGATCTCCCTAATTCATGTATTTATTTAATCCTATTGGTGTTTTTCTGGCCTGGAAATGAGCTCCTCCCCTAGCTCCTCCCCTAGCTCCTCCCCCAGCTCCTCCAGAACTGCTCAGTCCTGCAGGTGGTTTTACACTATACAGTTTTAAAGTGCACCTATTATAGTATTTCAGATATTCCCTTTCATGTAGTGTGTTATATACGTAGCTGTTTGTGAACGTAAAACATCTGCAAAGTTTCAAAAATCAAAGCGCACGACAGACGGAGTTATCGACTCCTAAAAGAAGGAATCGATTCTGAACAGCTGAATCGAGTCGTTAGTGATTCCAGACTTCCTTCCTGTACTAACCTACGTGGGTTCGTAATAAAAAGCCCCGCCTCTGGTCTTCATCGGCTGCTCGCTGACAGCGCTAGACCGATCACGACAGACTGGAGGAGTTTAGAACGAATCCTTTAGAACGGATCATTCGTCTTTCCACGCTTTTCTTTCATTCACACTTAAGCCTGCAAACGGTATTTTATCTCGAGTCACTCGTTCATGTTTACCATGAAGTTGCACAGGAAGTGACGTTCCACCGATGTGGTGGAATTTACACGGCAGAAAGTTTATTAAAATGTTTCCCGACAAAAAATTTCTGTCCTCATGGTGAACAGCTAAAAAAAATAAAAACCACCATGCTCCAATTTCCTGATGGTATATAAAGATCACATACTTTTCCTATTAACGTATCAGCATCTATTCACACATTATCTTCCCAGTAATTTCCTGGGAATTACACTCAATACTGTTCGTCACGTCAGTATTTCCCAGGACTCTGACCCTTCTTTATTAATTGCCTTTTAGTTATTACTCTATTATTGTCACGGCTGCACGGTATCATTTGTTAATGGTTAATGGTTTTTATTGAGCTTAAGGCCCCTGACGGGAATATCTCCATCCTGATTCGCTGTTTGCTGCTTCAGCGATTTCTAATCTGAAGAAAACAGGCCAGAGAAAAAGCAGCGTTGTGCACGCTCTTTTCGATATTCTGTACGAACAGGCACGAATGATTATGAACAAACTGTTTTCCTGATATTTTATTTGTAGATGTGTTAGCTAAGAATTTGAATATTTCAGGAAGCAGCCGCTGTATTAAAATAAAACATCACCCCCGTGATGCTTATGGTTCGGTCCTTTAGTTTCCGGGCCTGTCCTCGTACGCCGTTGTTGCTGATTTCGGATCCGTGTCGTTACAGGGGTCATGGCCTTCTTGGGGAGCGCGGTGCGGAGGGCGGTGGCGTATCGCCGACCGTTAGGGTCGCTTTACTGTCCTGCCGCTCGCTGCTACAGCGTCCAGAGTGAACACACCACAGAGAAAAGCGTCCCCTACACCAAGACCCTCAAAGAAGAGAGCGGATTGAGCGGACCCACCAAACCTCTGCCCCGATCCGCAGACGCCGTGGTGATCGGAGGCGGCAGTCTGGGATGTCAGACGCTCTATCACCTGTGTAAGATGGGCATGACCAATGTAGTGCTCCTGGAGAGGGACAGACTGACGGCGGGGACGACGTGGCACACTGCAGGTACACGTGACACAACATGGGGATTAGTATTTACAGTAAGATGTAAGGGTTCTCTTTACATTTAAAAACATGACAAACTGAAGAACCCCGAGAGTTCTAACACTTCAAACCGGAATTTCTTGTACACAAATATGTGGTATTATTAACCAAGCTGTCAGACATGCTGTGTTCTTCTGGCTGTAATACACCGTAACACTCCGAAGTCAATAATTATGGGATTCGTTTTGTGCCGAAAGTATTGAACGTAACTTTTTCGAGAAAATTATACGACGATTATACAGCTTATTTGATGTGTGCAGTGTTTGTTTGTTTGTTTTTAAACATAGTCTGCAATGGTTTTGCATGTAGTCCTCATCCAGGCCATTTATAATTCAAATAATGCTATTTAGCATGACGTGTTGCACTGGAATGTGAGTTGCATTCAGATTTGAGCATCAGGGTAAGAGCTAGCATGGCATTAGTAGCCCCATGTCTGGGATTGGGTTTACACGTGGAACTGTACCAGTCCATTAAACATGAATCCAGTTCGTTGTCATTAGGTTTGTGTGGGTTACGGATTTTACCCCCACTCACAGGTTATCCTTTTAAAAGACTGTGATAAACACTTGAATTGTACGGAAGCTAAAATAAAATACAGGAAAATGATCATTTCTGCTATTTTAGGTTTAGGGAGAGTTGCTGAGGCTGCTGTGCGGTCTGAATGCTTGTGGAAGGAAGTCAGATTCCTGGAGTCAGCGCTTGGCCTGACGCCACACCACCAATGTCTTCAGATGGTTCGATGAAATTAGCTTTCGCTATACGGCTCTTTGTTGGGGTTTTTTTGTCACTGTTCTGGTGATTATTGTTTAAGAAGATTAAGAATGAGCTGGAATCTATCCAGAACTGAACAATTAGGAATATTACGAACAGCTGGATGGTGGGTTTATAACTGGTTCTGTGTAATCCTTGTACAAATCGCGTGTCTGACATCCACATTAGACGCTTCACTGTAGGACTGTTTAATCTTTTGGATAAAAAATTGGCCAGGATTATTTTTCTATAAACCATTTTTGTCCCTCGTTACAGAGACAGTCACACACTGCTAGATTTTATTTCACATCAGCTGGAGAATCCAGTCGAAAGATCATCACTGTGAGATGAAGGGAAGGGACGGGGCTTCCAGTGGATCAGTTTAATATTCGAGAGCACCTACGCGACTGTCAGTCATTCCGTATTCACGTGTTGATTGGCTTCATCTCCTGTCTTTATTGGGGGAGAAAAAAGAAGCCTGCTTCTGTCATATTTTTAAAGTGATGACTTGAACTAAAGTTTACTAAAGTTTGGCACTTCTGGTTATATAATAGGATGTAAATATGATGTCGCTGGATATAGTGGCAGTTTAATTTCACGTAGAGATGATTAAATCGTTATATAGCTCAAGCCTTGTTGTAATGCTGCCAGGCAGCCTAAATGAATCCAGGGTGCCGATACTTTAATATTCACAAACATGACCAGAATGTCGAGCCCAAACGATCCTAAATAGCATTGCGGCACCATTATGCCCTGTGTAGGGAGCACATGTAGTGAATAGGAAGTAACACGGTGAAGTGACGCATCTCAAATGACTTAAGGACCCTTCACTTGGGAACTTTTTTCTTCAGGAACTTTAGGATAGGAACCTTTTATTTTAAGAATGTTCTACTAGGAGCTTTTTGTTCAGGAACTTCCAGAACCTTAGTCTAAGAATTGATGTATTTTTTGTACCCTATGTAGGGAGCACATGTATACTGACGCTGTATACTGAACCCAGTTCAGTATTTATTTACAGTACGACTCGCTCAGTAATGGATATGACGCTATGACGTGTCTCACTCTCCTGCTGTCTGTCTCTCAGGTTTGTTGTGGCAGTTGAGGCCGAGCGATACGGAGGTGGAACTTTTGGCCCACACGAGGAACGTGGTCAGCTCGGAGCTGGAGGAGGAGACGGGCCTGGAGACGGGCTGGATCCAGAACGGAGGCCTGTTTATCGCCTCCAACAAGCAGAGACTGGACGAGTACAAACGCCTCATGTCGGTACGTCACGCCGAGTCAAAATCCTCAGCTTCTTAATCAATAAGATGTGTTTTAATCTGACCGCTTTGAACCGGGAACGCATTCCATGACTAAAATTTCTTTCCTTTGTTTACGCTGTTTGTAAATCCACATAAGCCACATTTTATATGTGTGTGTGTGTATATATATATATATATATATAGAGAGAGAGAGAGAGAGAGAGAGATAAAGATCTGCAGCTACAAGTGTATTTGTCTGTGTGACTTTAATAATAAATGTTGTACATAGCTTTAGGTATTTTTTAATGGTATCGGTTCTTCTCTCTGCTTGCCCAGCTGGGGAAGGTGTACGGTATCGAGTCGTATGTGCTCTCACCTGCAGAAACCAAGGAGCTTTACCCCCTGATGAATGTGAAGGATCTGTACGGGACTCTGTACGTCCCCAAAGACGGCACTATGGACCCTGCTGGTACCTGTACCACCCTGTCCAGAGCAGCTTCTGCCCGCGGAGCCACGGTACCACAGACCGGTTCTCTACTGGATTATACCCAGTGTAACATGATCATGCATTATAGTGCGCACTTACAATTAAATGGTGCACAGTAAATTAATCTCTACAGTAACAGATTCGTTATTTAGGAACGTTAGTGCAGACCGTTTATTTAACTTCAGATACTTTAGCCAAGAAACTTGACTTCAGTTCAGGAACCATAGCTCTGGAGCATTATTTTAGTTTTTTTTTTTTGAACCTCAGAGATACTATTTTAGCCCAGATGCCTTTTTAGCACAATGATTTTATTTTACCTTGAGAACTTTACGCAAGGAACTTAGTCTATTTATAACTTCTCTGTTAAACATTAAACTAATGAGCGTGCTGCCATTTTACAGCCTGGGTTGCCAGATTGGATTTATTCCATGTCTGAAACCATGCGGGTTTAAATATATCTTTTGTGTGTATTAAATTTATTATTATAATTATAATAATTATTATTATTATTACAGTAAAAAGTAATACACTAAGTGACAGAGTGGTGTGATGAAGCAGGCGTACTGTTACCACCCTATAGTTGATTATTTTCCTATAACAGCACTTGCCCAACTTTTATGCAATTTATTATTACTATTTATCTATTTTTTTTCTATCTATTTGTTTTTATAATTACATTAAACATTGTTTAACAAGTTTTACAGTGTGAATATACATGATGAAGCGCAACAGCACAGTTAACAGTTTTTACTCCATTAAAAAAAAATTTTTTTTTTAAATTACAGACAGGACCACAGTTAATTATTCATTTAACTTGCTAGGAAATAATGAAATGAAACTTCCTGTCTGCAGGTGATCGAGAACTGCCCTGTGACGGGCATCCAGGTGAAGACGGACCACATGGGTGTGAGGAGGGTGAAGGCAGTGGAAACAGAATTTGGGACCATTGACACCCCGTGTGTGGTGAACTGCGCAGGTTTATATCACGGCACCATACACACATTCCTTCTCTGACTTCATTACACTTCTGAATTTTTCTTTTCTTTTTAAAAAAAAAAACCTTTTGTAAACCTCTGCCAGAAAAAAAATATATCTGTATATATATAACACAAGTGCGAAAGTCAAAGTCTCCAGAAGAACCGTTACAGTAATTTCCTTATAAACCCGCACTTATCGTACACAACACTGCTATTTTATTTTTAAAGCAAAGGGTCGTCACACCAAATATTGACTTTGTTTCATTCATTAATGTTTACTGCCCTTTATAGTATTTAAAAAAAATCATTTTAATGTAGAAACATTTGATTTCGTTATTTTTTTAAGGCGTCTTTTATCTACAGCGTTTCTTTGCACAGAACTGTATATAATTTTTTATTTTTTTTTAAATTACAAATACATATTAGAGTTGCATCAAACAAACAAACAAACAAATAAATAAATAAATGCTTTAACACTTTATTTAATCACGTATTGGAATATTTCCTCAGGAATGGATTAAGGATTTTACAAGTCAAATAATTGACGTGTTTACGGAAGTAATGAACTGCATTAGGTTGAGTTGCTCTGATTGGACAGCGCGTCTGCACGCTGGCCGCATCGTGAATTAGATTAGTGAAAGAAATTAAATACGGTTTATAAAAATAAATAAAAAAACCCCCAGAACAATACGCCTAGTAATGCAGTAAAAACGAATTATTAATACGACGATAAAGTAAAAGAAAGAAGCTTTTTCATGTCGATGCGTTAAATCTCTCAATAAATCCACCAGTGTGTCCATTTAAATAATAATATATTCCGTTAATAAATCCAATAATATGTCTTCTCATATATCAGACACCCTGAAGGTGGGGTGAGAGTGAGCGTGGGTGACGGCCCTACAGGACAGATCACTCTTATGACGAACACTGACAGTGTGACAGGCAAGCGTCGAAGGAGACGGGTCTGAAGATGCAGCACGTCTCATACGTGTACATGGAGTCAGTCTAGTGCTCACTGTTTGTGCATGTATTTTCTTGCATGACCAGAAGAGGGCGCTCCTGGTTTACACACTGCGGAGGGTGATATTTACGCAGGATGGAGATTAGTGCTGCTTCAGACCTGATGTGTGTATAAAAAGCTGCATCTGACCTCTGAAAGGTTTCCACTGAAGCGCAAAGCCTTCATTTTCCTCCACATTTTAAAAATAAAACCAGTTTACAACGCTCTCCGTCTGGTTCGTCTCTGATTGGTCAAGTATTCAAACTACTGTCCTTCTGCTCATCTTTGAAGTCATTAGTGAGTTTTATTTATGTATGTATTTATTTATTTATTTTTGGAGAGCGAAGCTGTGATGACGGATTATGCACGCGGAAGGTAAGTTTATTATTAATTAAAATTCACTGGCCAGGTGTAAGGAACTGATCATGCTGAAAGTTCACTCGGGGTCAAGTCGGAGTTAAGTCGGGGTCAAGTTGGGGTTAAGTTGGAGTTAAGTCGGCGGGAACCGTATAAATGGTTGTAAATATTTGTACGGTGATGGACTTCAGTGTTTGATCTGAGAAAGCAGGACGTAAATGCGATGAACTGTCTGATCCGACCAACCTGAGAAATGAGCACGCTTGATTGACAGCCATTTATCTGAGACTCCGCCTGCGACATCGTTCAAGCGACTAAAGACAGTTATAGTTACAGAGTAGCTACGCCTGATGGGCTAGCTTTTGCTCACTCGGTTATGTTTCACTAGCTCTCACCAGGTGTACTTCCTCTGCTAAGGTGAGTTTTGTTCGCTGGTCTGTACTGAAGTTAAGAATGAAAGGGTTCGGTTGTCTTTCTTCCTGAAGTTCCTCCTGTATCGTGAATCCTGGTTAATGAATGCTGTTGTCTCTGCTCTGGTGTCAGGTGTGTGGGCCACTAACCTGGGGAAGATGGCCGGCGTGAATGTTCCTCTCATCGCCATGCATCACGCCTATGTGGTGACGGAGAGGATCGAGGGGATTCAGGTGACATCATCCCCTCAGTACCTGTATTGCTGTCTCGCTAATTGTACTCTGTGAACCCATAATGCCCCTCTGTAGCCATTGTGTCCTCTCTGTAATGTCACCTCCCTACCGTCTCCTCTATAATGTTAATGTCTCCTCTGTACCCTCCGTTCTGTAACACCTCTTCTTATAACGTCACCTCTGTACCGTCCCCTATACTGTCCCATCTGTACTGCCCTTTCTGTCCCGCCCCCTGTTTCACCTCCTCTGTAACAGTAACATGTCTTCTGTACCATCTCATGCGTAACAGTTTCCCTGTGTAACACCTTCATGTTTTGTAACGTCTCTGCACCACTTACTCTGCAACTGTCTCATCTCTACCTGAACGTCCCCTCCAAAACAGTAACGTCCCTTCTTCACCCCTAACGTAACGCTCCCCTGTAACTTCCCCCTCTATAAAGCTCCCTGTAACACCCCCCCGTAACTCCGCCCCCTCTGCGTCCTCCTCTAACATTCCACAGTAACATTTCCTCTCTGTAAATATCCTCCCTAATTCTTTCTTTCTTTTCTTCTCTTAATTCTCTCTCTCGCTATCTTTTATATGGTCTTGTTGTATGGACAGTTTCACGTCACACGTGAAACTGTCCAGTTCTTTTTTCTTTTCTTTTTTTTTGAGCCACAGTGTGTGTCTCTCTCTCACTCTCTCACTCTGTGTGTGTGTGTGTGTGTGTGTGTGTGTGTGTGTGTGTGTGTGTGTGTGTGTGTGTGGGTGGGTGGTGAGTGTCTCAGAATAAAGTGACACTGTTATTCTTATCCCTTCTTATGCAATAACACAGCTTTCACACTGCACCAGCAAAAACACAACAGGCACCATGAGATCGTTCTTCTCCACAGCTGAAAGCCTCAGCTAACATTATGCAACCTCCCTGCTACTGTGAGAGAGAGAGAGAGAGTGTGTGTGTGTGTGTGTGTGTGTGTGTGTGTGTGTGTGTGTGTGTGTGTGTGTGTGTGTTGGTTCAGTAGCTCTGTCCACCAGATGTCCCCTCTCTCTCTCTCTCTCTCTCTCTCTCTCTCTGTCTCTCTCTCTCTCTCTCTCTCTCTCTCTGAGCATTACAGTAACCGCTGTTTCGTGCCGTTCATCACGCCGTCAGTCTGCAGCGTTCACGTGTCGCGCGCATGCTAATTGACCCACGCGCTCGATGATGAATCGAGAGAGTTTAGAGAATAGAAGCTCCCCGACCTGAGATAATTAAACCGTTAAACCAGTGCGCACTTCCTTCACATGGACCATCAGGCTGAGCAAACCCAACCGACTAGGGTCATGCGTCTGTAATCCATCTTCTGTGATGACTTCCTTGATGTTTGTGGTTAAAAATGCTTTGTGCTTGTGTATGCGTGTGTGTGCAGCAGAGGGGAGAATTGTGGGATTTTGAGGGGGAATAAATATTGGGGAGTAACGGCGTATTAACGTGTATAATGAAGCGGAGGTTACTGAGAAACCGCAAAGAAGCGTAAACTCCTCGGCCCTTAAATTTACAAAGCGCTGATACTGATACTGGAGACTCCTTCCATACATGTTAAATAAAGACTTCCTCTCCTTATGGAAAACTTGACCATATCGATGATTTTGTGAGCTGTTGCTATAGAAACGATAACGTATCAGAACGAGCACGTTAATATAAACCTGCGCTGCTGTTAGAGAGAACTAATCACCATTTTCTGACCAATCACAATCCAGGATTACAACTTCATTTACATATCTTTGATTCTTTCAGTTAACTTTGTAACACACCTGATCTCAGCTGGTCCTGTTTTAATGAGAATGACCTTAACCTTGATCCCGTTTGTTTATTGTTTGTTTGTTTGTTTGTTTTTTTCCAGAACATGCCCAACGTGCGGGACCACGACGCCTCGGTCTACCTTCGTCTGCAGGGCGACGCCCTGTCTGTGGGAGGCTACGAGCAGAACCCCATCTTCTGGGACGAGGTGAGTGTCCTGCAGGGGGTCGCTGTCGCTTTACACACACAGTGGGTTTTGAAGCTGCAGTGTTTCTGGGTGGGATGTGCGAGTGTTTGCACATTTCTAATTTCAGTCTTCGTGTGGGAGTTTTTATCCAATTTCAGTCACGACAGCAGCACAGGCTCACTCGAGATAAAGTTTACTTTTAGAATATTTGTGTCTTTTACGGCTGTGTGTGTGTGTGTGTGTGTGTGTTGTGAATAGACATGATGACTTGTTCTGCGTGGAATACTGTGTGTGTAATGACAGTATGATGTGTCATGTTCTTGACCACATCACACACGACCTAATTACATGCTGAGTTTCTGTCAAGGTCTGTGCACGTCTAAACATGGTGCTGCAGGTCTGTTTGTGGTCGTCTGTGGATGTGGGTGTGTGTCTGGTCATCTGTTGTTGTGTCTATAGCTGTGTTTTGGGTGTCTGGTCGTCTGTTATTGAGTCTATAGCTGTGTTTTGGGTGTCTGGTCGTCTGTTGTTTTGTCCATAGCTGTGTTTTGGGTGTCTGGTCGTCTGTTGTTTTGTCTATAGCTGTGTTTTGGGTGTCTGGTCGTCTGTTGTTGAGTCTATAGCTGTGTTTTGGGTGTCTGGTCGTCTGTTGTTGAGTCTATAGCTGTGTTTTGGGTGTCTGGTCGTCTGTTGTTGAGTCTATAGCTGTGTTTTGGGTGTCTGGTCGTCTGTTGTTGAGTCTATAGCTGTGTTTTGGGTGTCTGGTCGTCTGTTGTTGAGTCTATAGCTGTGTTTTGGGTGTCTGGTCGTCTGTTGTTGAGTCTATAGCTGTGTTTTGGGTGTCTGGTCGTCTGTTATTGAGTCTATAGCTGTGTTTTGGGTGTCTGGTCGTCTGTTGTTTTGTCCATAGCTGTGTTTTGGGCGTCTGGTCGTCTGTTGTTTTGTCCATAGCTGTGTTTTGGGTGTCTGGTCGTCTGTTGTTGAGTCTATAGCTGTGTTTTGGGTGTCTGGTCGTCTGTTGTTGAGTCTATAGCTGTGTTTTGGGTGTCTGGTTGTCTGTTATGTTTATAGCTGTGTTTTGGGTGTCTGGTCGTCTGTTGTTGTGTCTACAACTGTGTTTTGGGTGTCTGGTCGTCTGTTATTACGTCTATAGCTGTGTTTTGGGTGTCTGGTCGTCTGTTATGTTTATAGCTGTCTTTTGGGAGTTTGGGTGTCTGGTTGTCTGTTATTGTGTCTGTGGGTGTTTGGGTGTCTGGTCATCTGATTGTGTCTATAGTTGTCTGTTGGAGTCTGTGATAGTGACTGTGTATTTGATTGTGGTTATGTCTGTGATTGCAGCTATAGGTGTCTGTGGTTGTGTCTGTGTTTTGGTGTCTGGTCATCTTTGGTTGTGTCTGAGGTCATCCACGCCTGTGTCTTTGCACGTCTGTGGTTTTCTGCTGTTGTGTCTGTTGGAGTCTGTGATAATGATTTGTGTATGTGATTGTGTTCATCTCTGGTTGTGTCAGCGGTTATGTGGTTGTGGTTGTATGTAGGTGTCTGTGGTCATGTCTCTGGTTGTGTCTGTGGTTGTGTCTGTGGCCATCTATGGATATCTGTAGTTGTGTCTGTGTCTGAGTGTACGGCTGTCTTGCTGTCCCTGTCTGTCCCTGTCTGCGCAGGTCTGTCTGCGCAGGTCATATCAAGTCTGTGTTTTCGTCGTACAGGTCTCGGATAAATTTGCCTTCAGCCTGTTTGACCTGGACTGGGACGTCTTCATGCAGCACATCGAGGGAGCAGTTAACCGAGTTCCTGCTCTGGAGCGGACTGGGATCAAATCCACCGTCTGTGGACCAGGTACACGCATGTAGATTTACGTGTACACGCTGCACTCTGTATAGCTGGAATTCAGATACAGATGGGAATGGATTTTGTGTAGAACGTTGTCCATGACCTCGTCGCTGATTGGCTCACGTCATCGTGTGCGCGTGCGTGTGGATTGGCCGAAGCTGTAGCTCCTGCGGCTGTGACTCGCTCTGATGGGAGCTGACAGGTGTGAAATGTTGTTTTCACAGCGCAGGAGCTCCAGGTCACGTCCACACACAGCGCAGGTAAATACGGCTTCGGGCGCTACGCTAAACGCCAGCGACAACAAAACTCATGCGCTTTATTCGTTTAAGAGACGAACACAATACGGCTTTGAAGCCTAGAAAGCCTTGCTTTTGTGAGGGAAAAAATGAATAAATAATGTTTTCACTTTAGAGTAAAATAAATCATTTGACAAGAAGGGTCTCCATCTTCCTGTCACGTGAGTCAGTGAATCAGTGAATCAGTGAGTCAGTGAGTCAGTGAGTCAGTTTGTAAATCAGAATCTCTTACAGTACGTGATAAATTGGCATCAACAGGACCACTTCCTCTCCAGACAGTGAGTGAGGAGTGAACATTCATCTGTTTGACTACTTTTTAATGGAGCCTTTATTTAAAATATATACATATAATATATATAATATTTATTATTATTTAAAAAAATTGTTGTTGTTGTTCAGAATCATTCACTGCAGATCACAAGCCACTGATGGGCGAGGCTCCTGAAGTCCGGGGATTTTTCCTGGGATGTGGCTTCAATAGTGCAGGTACCACACACACACACACACACTCTCTCTCACACACACACACACACACACACACAGAGTTGTAAGAGTCCCAGCATGGGGTAGAATATGACCAGCACCAAGGCATCTTTCTTTCCTTTCTTCCTAACTTTACTCCTTCCACCAGTTTCCCTTTTTACTTCTTCCCTCTTTCCTTCCTTCTTATTTTTACATTTTCTCTCTTTTCATTCCCTCTTCCTTTCTTTCATCCTTCCTCCTTCCATCACTGTTCCTTTTTTTTCTTTCTTTCTTTCCTCCCTTCTTTTCTTCCTTCCATCACTGTTCTTCTTTTTCTTTCTTTACTTTGTTTTTGTCGTCTTTCCTTTCCTTTGTTCTTTTCTCTTCTTGTTTCCACCGTCACCGTGACTGTTTCTTTCTTTAATGTGTAATTTATTTGATTTTACATCCAGAAGTTAATTGTAATTATAGCACACAGTGCTGTAACACAGGGGACTGCTCCCTCAGAGGTGAACCTGTGTGTGTGTGTGTGTGTGTGTGTGTGTGTGTGTGTGTGTGTGTGTGTGTGTGTGTGTGTGTGTGTGTGAGATGAGGGTCAATATGCACAGTCACGGAGACCTTGTCCTCTCTGTTTGGTTCCCTTCGTGTTCCCTAATATTCTGTGCAGTGGCTCCACCCACTCGCCTCTCCTCGGGCTTAAATAATAATTCCCAGGAAGTCTGCGAGACAGGGACAGGCGGAGCGAGACAGGGACAGAGAAACGAAGAGCGACCGGGAGAGAGTGACAGACAGAGAGTGACCGGGAGAGAGAAACAGAGAGCGACAGATGTAGAGAGACAGCAGAATTCATCTACCCACTACTGCACTGATCACATCTCACTTACACACTTATTTTTGCAATTATTACTATTTTTTTATAACATTTTTATTATTCTTCCTATTATTATTTTTATTTTATTTTATTATTTTTGTTGTTTTTTAATTCTCCTCTTATCTATATTGATGCCTTGGCAATATTGTATGTAAACAAAATGTATCACACAAATAAACTAAATTGAATTGTGAGAGAGAGACAGAGAGGGCGAGACAGCAAGACACAGAGAGAGAGACAGCAAGACACAGAGAGAGAGAGAGAGACAGCGACACAGAGAGAGAGAGAGACAGCGACACAGAGAGAGAGAGACAGCAAGACACAGAGAGAGAGAGAGAGACAGCGACACAGAGAGAGAGAGAGACCGCAACACAGAGAGAGAGAGACCGCGACACAGAGAGAGAGAGACCGCGACACGGAGAGAGAGACCGCGACACGGAGAGAGAGAGACCACGACACAGAGAGAGAGACCGCGACACAGAGAGAGAGACCGCGACACAGAGAGAGAGACAGAGACACAGAGAGAGAGACAGAGACACACAGAGAGAGAGAGACAGCGACACACAGAGAGAGAGACAGCGACACAGAGAGAGAGAGACCGCGACACAGAGAGAGAGAGACAGAGACACACAGAGAGAGAGAGACAGCGACCGCGACACAGAGACACAGTGAAACAGAGACTCGGTGAGAGACCGAGACAGCGAGACCTGTAACCTCGTCGTACACTATGTGGTGAGCAGACGTAGTGTATAGGAAGCCGTTGGAGACGCAGCCTCACTGGGGTTGAGGAACGTGTAGACGAGTTCCTAGAGCGATCTTCACATTTGTCCTTCTCAGTGATGGACATCTCACAATTCTGTTCTTCAGACCACAGAACCCAATTCCTCCTTTATTTATGACTCTCTCTCACACACACTCTCTCTCTCTCTCTCTGTTTTTCTTTCTTTGTCTGTCACAATCTCTCTCTCTCTCTCTCTCTCTCTCTGTTTTTCTATTTCTTTCTGTCTCTCACAATCTCTCTCTCTCTCTCTCTCTCTGTTTTTCTTTCTTTCTGTCTGTCTCTCACAATCTCTCTCTCTCTGTTTTTCTATTTCTTTCTGTCTCTCACAATCTCTCTCTCTCTCTCTGTTTTTCTATTTCTTTCTGTCTGTCACAATCTCTCTCTCTCTCTCTGTTTTTCTTTCTTTCTGTCTGTCTCTCACAATCTCTCTCTCTCTCTCTCTGTTTTTCTTTCTTTCTGTCTGTCACAATCTCTCTCTCTGTTTTTCTTTCTTTCTTTCTGTCTGTCACAATCTCTCTCTCTCTCTCTCTCTGTCTTTCTTTCTGTCTGTCTCTCACAATCTCTCTTTTTCTCTCTCACTTTCTCTCTCTCTCTCTCTCTCTCTCTGTTTTTCTTTCTTTCTTTCTGTCTGTCACAATCCCTCTCTCTCTCTCTGTTTTTCTATTTCTTTCTGTCTCTCACAATCTCTCTCTCTCTCTCTCTCTGTCTTTCTTTCTGTCTGTCTCTCACAATCTCTCTTTTTCTCTCTCACTTTCTCTCTCTCTCTCTCTCTCTCTGTCTCTCTCTCTCTCTCTCTCTCTCTCTCGCGCTGACATTTTGCTGAAGCAGTATATTGATTGGCGTGAGCGGTTAGTCTCGGAGTCCTGTGGAGTCACTTTAATGGAGTTCTTTACCTCCTGAGGCGAACGTTTCCACTGTAAACGATGGTTTTCTGCGATGCCCCTCCCACCCGGAGGCCATGGATTTTTGCTCCCTTCTCTTCCGGCCACGGGTAGCTGTGGCGTTGTCGCGATTCGAATTTGCGATGTCCCTACTGTAGAGCGAACGCTTTACTCTTGCACCGCTCGGGAGCCCACATGCTGATTTCTAACATGAGCTCAACTCTATGCTAACTCTAACACTAGCTAATATTAGATGGAAGCCACTGGAAGGTAATGAGTAAATCAACCTGATGTCCTGACCCTGATATTCCAGATATGAGGGAGAACGTGTGTCTGTGTGACGTGTTTAATTAGCGGCTCATTGGATTTGATTGACAGGTATGATGTTGGGAGGAGGCTGCGGGAAGGAACTGGCTCACTGGATCATTCACGGGCGGCCTGAGAAGGACATGTACGGTTACGACATCAGGTGTGTGTGTGTGTGTGTGTGTGTGTGTGTGTTTCTAAATCTAGATAAATCCCTGCCTAAACAAGTATTGTTGTTAATCAATAAGCGGGACAGATACAGATAGTGTGTGTGTGTGTGTGTGTGTGTGTGTGTGTTGTAGGAGATTCCATCATTCTCTAACCAACAACAACCGCTGGATCCGAGAGCGCAGTCACGAGTCCTACGCTAAGAACTACTCGGTGGTGTTTCCATTTGATGAGCCTCTGGCCAGCCGCAACATGAGGAAGGACCCCTTTCACCAGGTCCTCTTCACACACACACACACACACACACACACATCTGAAAACAGTACGTTTTAAAGCAGGTTTAATTCCTTTCTAACTCAAATCTCAGTTCACACACCGACGTCATGAGGCACAATATCCCAATCGTTAAACATGGCTAAGCCCCGCCCACTTTCAACGGACAACACAAATGTGACTGACGTAGCAGACGACCAATCACAGACCTTCTCTGGGAGCTCTTCTCCAAACATATCATTAAATCATTTACTCATCGCTAACCGCTTTAAACAAAACTCCTTTTCAAATAACTTTTTAAAGATAACGAGTCCCTGTGAACGAGCTGTTGCTATGGAAACGGTGACGCCTTACATAACGATAACGAGCGCATTCATATTATTCAGCACCTTCTGACCAATCCAGAATTCAGCAGCGCGGTGGGATAAAGACAGTCCATAAAGCCAGTGTAAATGCACGGAATTCTGTTCAGTCTTCATTTTTATTGAAACTGAATTCTGTAGAATTATAAAACCTGTAAATGAGGCTTACAGCGCCGCTTGAAAGTTAGTGAACCCTTTAGAGTTCTCTATATATCTGCATATAAATATGACCTAAAACAACATCAGACTTTCACACAAGTCATGAAGACGTAGATAAAGAGAAGAGAGTTAAACAAACGAGACAGAAATGTAGGAAAATGATCCAATATTACAGATCTGTGCAAAAGTATGTGAACCTTTTCTTTCGGTATCTGCTGCGACGTTTTCCTTTAGAGATGGTTTTGTGACCTTTTCCAGCCCGATGAGCTTCAAGGTCCTCAGAAATCTCCTCTGTTCGTGCCATGATACGCTTCCACAAACACGTGTCGTGAAGATCAGACTCTGATAGATCCCTGTTCTTTCAATAAAACAGGATCGTCATCCTGATGATCAAAAAATTCTTTATTCGAATATTTTGAGATGCTGGAGTTTTGATTCCCGTGAGCTGTACGCCGTAATCATTCCCATTAAAACGACAAAAAAATCCGTGGTACTGACCGTGGAGTACGGCTTAGCCCGGGCTGTGAGGTAAGATAAACGCAATTGGCTGTTTAAAAGATGGGAGGAGCCACTCGATATGCCCCGCCCTGACTTCCTGTTTCAGTGGAAATTGCATCAGCACATCAAATAATTCTGCGCGTTTCAAAGCACTTCAGTTCTTTATTTAAAATTTGCTGTAGATGGCGCTGTTACTATTTTCGCAC
>NC_071270.1:26425051-26437551 GCF_023375685.1 Ictalurus furcatus
CATTATTATTTAACGTTACAGTGATATAGTTACATTATATCATTGTGTCATAGTACCACTGTAACATCGAATCATGGTATTGATGTATAATAATAATAATAATAATAATAATAATAATAATAATAATACAGTAATACTGTATCATTGACAGATAACCTTGTATCTTCGTAAAGTTGTATCGTATTAGCACCATAACATATAATCGTAACGTTGTATCGTAGTAACATAACATTGCATAATAATAAAGTTTTATAATATTAATATCATAAATTATTGTTGTTGTAACATCGTAAGTTATTGTAACGTTGTAACGTTATCATTACGTTGTATCGTAGTACAAATATCGAAGCGTAGTAGCATGGTTGTAAGTGGAATAGCATGAACAGATTTCAGGTGCAGTCTGGGTTAATTCGGCAGAGGCCACGCCCCCTTCACCAATACGGAGTACCTCAGAGGCCACGCCTCTTTCACTGGGATTTATCGACTTCTGTTCACACACGAGCCTTCAAGTAACTGTACCACTTTACCTTCTCTGTATCGGTCCTCGCAGTATTTCACTCCGAACCTACTCCTCGTTAATCACCCTCGACTTCACACAGAGAAAGGTAGAGTAAGTAGAAGACGGGGAGAGAGAGAGAATGGACAGGAGGGATGGAAGTGAAAGTCAGGTGGTCAATCAAACCACAAAAACCGAAACCGCTAATTATACAACTTCTAATTATTAATAGCTTCTAATTACATGCAGAGGTGTTCATCATGTCAGTCAGGGTTTGAGTGTGATTAACAGCTCCTGCGTGTGTGTGTGTGTGTGTGTGTGTGTGTATCCAGTCGGGATTTGCTGCAGGAGGTTGTAGATGCGGATCTGAGTAACGAAGCCTTTCCTTTCTCCACACACAAAATAGTGACAGCTGCTGGACACCAGGTCAGTTTCTCTTTGTGTGTGTGTGTGTGTGTGTGTGTGTGTGTGTGTGTGTGTGTCGTGTCAACAAACATCACACACAGTCACATTAAGCCTATAAATCTTTCTCAGGACTTAGATTTCGATTCTGAGCCCCACGATGCAGTTATAAAGTGATTCTTTGTACCTCGGTTACGTTGACGTTCCATATGATCAGAACACAAATGTAAATATAGCTGCAAGCAGCGACGAAGGGGCCAAGCACTTTTTGTCTACACCCCTTAGCGACAAAGGAAGAACAGAAGCCACTGGGGTCATCAGTGCTTGTTACCAAGGCGATATACTCAATTTGAAGTCAGTATGTCAAACCGTTGCTGAGATATTGCCTCACTTCCTGTTTTCAGTAGCCTTGCCAAGTTGCAAATGAGCTTAACGTGTTGCTTAACGACTGCGCCAAGCCCAGAAATGTCCTCGTTTCCCGACTGGTGGCTCGGATGAACCGTCCAACGGTTTTCAGGACGCTGTAACCCAAATTTGGTGATGAGTGTCCAAGTTTGTAGGAGTTGAAGAGGGGGGAAATGCAATATGGTTGAAATTTACATCATGGTATTGGTTGAACTTGGCATAATCCAAAGAATCAGAATTCTATGGAAGTGCGTTGGAGTTACTATTATTATTATTATTATTATTATTATGTTTGTCCAACTCTCTGCTTGAGTGTCATGCACCACAATCGCCATTAATGCAGCTGAGACTGTCCTCCATCACTGTGCCAAATTACATAAACTGCATATGAATAGATTGTGTCTATGGGCTGCCATAATAATAATAATAAGAATAAGAAGAAGAAGAAGAAGAAGAAGAAGAAGAAGAAGCAGAGGAAAATATGCAATAATCAAACCACCAAAAACATCTGCGAAACCAAATAAAAATTATATATGACTTTATATTTTATAAAACTAGCCAAGGAGAATCGCAAATATTTATTGTTTTTAAAAGCAAAAAAATGGCTTTGAACATCATCTCATTTGCATATAATTTATTTATCTCCCCCCCCCCCCCGCCTCCATTTTGAAACGAAATACAATTGCTTAAAAATATATAACGATCATTTTTTTTATTCAACATGGAAAACAATATTTCGTAAAACATAGAAGAAAAGAAAGAATTGTTGTTGGACGTTTAGCGTGACTCGGACACGAAGCTTCACCGCAAACTAGTAAAAGTGCTGAAGATTGCAGAGGAGCGATTGATTCAGAAAACACACGAGTGCACACTTTGTTCCTCTGAAAAGAGCCGAGAGTGAACAGGAGTAATGGTGTGCTGTGTCAGCGCGCACACACACACACGTACGCACACACACACAATTTATTCCAATTAACTCTCTCTGTCTCCGCCACACAGCCACTTTTTTACAATTAGTTCCTGCAGAATCAACATAAACTCGTAAGTTTTGTTTCTTTACTTTTGCTAATACAGCTGAAATCTCAAGGAAGTCTGTTTCACACAAAATATTCGATAATTTGTGAATAACGGTGATTATGGCGTTACCGTGGCAGCTGTCAGGGGGTGGGATTTATTCATCAGTCAGTTCTGGAAGTTGACGTGTTGGAAGCAGGAAAAATGGGCGAGTGTAAGGATCCGAGTGACTTTGACGAGGACCAGATTGTGATGTCTAGACGCCTGGGTCAGAGCTTCTCCAAAACGCAGGTGTTGTGGGGTGTTCCTGGAGGCCGGGTGTGTGTGTGTGTGGGGAGGAGACGGCACCAGGATGCACTATGGGAAGAAGGCGAGCTGGTGGAGGAGGTGTGATGTTCCGGGTAACGTTCTGCTGGGAAACCTTGGATCCTGGTATTCACGTGGATGTTACTTTGACACGCAGCACCTACCTAAACACTGTTCCAGACCGAGTACACCCCTTCATGGTAACAGTGTTCCTAATATCAGTGTCCTCGTTCAGCAGGATAACGCTCCCTGACACACTGCACACACTGTTCAGGAACGCTTTGAGGAACATGACAAACAGTTCAAGGTGCTGACTCAACCTCCAGATTCCCCAGATCTCAATCCGATCCAGCTTCTGTTGGACGTTCTGGACAAACGAGTCCGATCCAAGTCCGATCCACATGCTTAAAATGCCATCATTAAGCTCGGTGATCATGTTATTTAATAACATCATATTTACAGCTCAAAGTGCGGTGACTGAGGATCTGATGGTGGTTCGACGCAGATGCCCATGACTTGTCAGTGTAATTAATCTCACAGCTCCAGTGTAAAACTAAACATGTCGTAGAGTCGCTAATTTGCGTTATCCGTGAGCCGCTGTTTATTTATAGCAAGTGCTGAACGAGCAAGTGCATTGTTTTAATGATGCTTTCTGGTCAAGTTTTTTTACTCGCTGATGCGACAATATTCAGCATTTCTGAGTACACTGGAGAAATAAATGACTGTGTGTGTGTGTGTGTGTGTGTGTGTGTGTGTGTGTGTGTGTGTGTGTGTGTGTGCGTGCACAGGTACGAGCCATGCGTCTGTCCTTCGTCGGAGAGCTCGGCTGGGAGCTGCACATCCCTAAAGACTCCTGCCTGCCGGTTTATCAGGCCGTCATGTCCGCCGGCGCCAAATACGGCGCCCAGAACGCAGCCTACAGAGCCATCGACTCGCTCAGCATCGAGAAAGGTGAGGTTCTGTTTACGGTTCTACTACACACGTTTCTCTAGAGGCTGTGGGCGGAGCCTAGTGACGAACACCGTCAATAAAACACTACTCAAAATCCACAGACTGATTTTCGCTGACGTTGAGGGAGGACAGAAAAAAAAAAAAAAAAGAACATGAGGCACAGAGAGTTTGTTTGAAATTGCGTTGAGCGACCCAAACAGAACCGAAAGGGTGCCAATACTTCCAGTAATTATCGGTGAAAGCTGACAGAATCATGCGTAAAAAGAGCGAGATAAAACGCTTCGAAAATTCAAAAGAAGATTCAAAAATCTGGATTTTTTGGCAGAGAAGCCGTTAAGAGTCCGAGACATCCTCAGGACAATCCTGACCAATCAGTGACCTGTACTGGTTCTAGCTCCGCCCACACAACTGTTCGGTTTTCTCTTGTTACCCTGCAAGAAGTGGAACCGAATTCATCGGCAGTAAACTCTCAGAAATATTAACACTTTAATGGATTTTTGATTGCTTTGTTTTTGTATTGTTGGGGGAACCCTTAGAAGTTCTACGCAGAACCCTTTTAGCAAGCTAAGAACTTAACTATCCGATAAACCATTAAGAGCGTACCAAGCGCTACATGTTGAAGACCCGACAGGTTCTAGACATTATGAGCAATAGTTTGGAGATTATTCAGTTAATAATGCGCTCGTCAAGGGTTCTTTAAGCGTTTATCGCGTAATTAAAGGTTCTTAGCCTTGTAAAGGGTACTACAGTATGTGGAACCATGTTTTGAAGGTTTTAAGTATTAAGAAGGAAATAGTGAGTTTGTTTTGTACGCTTACAGTACATATACACTTAGGAAAAGAAGTTCTTCAGCGTTTCTGTAAGGGTTCTCGTCTTCCAAATCACGGTTCTGCTTTGATTGTTGGGTTCTGCGTAGATCCTGTAAGGGTTCCCTGTATCACATTTGGGTTAGGCGCCGATTTGGAGTCTTCACGGGTTTCTGGATTGAACTCCGCCCACTTCCTGTTTCTCAGGTTACAGACATTGGCACGCTGACCTGCGCCCCGATGACACGCCCCTAGAGGCGGGGCTTGCATTCACCTGTAAGATGAAGTCGTCTATCCCCTTCCTGGGACGTCAAGCTCTGGAGAAGCAGAAGGCTGAAGGCCTGCGCAGGAGAATCGTCTGCTTCACCGTTGACGAGTGAGTCACACACACACACACACACACACACACACACACACACGTCATCGCAGTCATACACACCACAAACACTGGAAGCTGAACACGACACTGTAGAGCGGTTTTGTAACCCTGGGTCTAGACGTTTGGGTTCTGATGAAATAAAGTGCAGCTAAAAGTAGCACAGCGTCGACTAGCTGAACACGTAGCGGCGCCGAACTACACAAAAGATGTGCAAGGTGAAGTGTTGTAGGAGTCAGGAGTGAAAAACTGTAAACACAAAGAATTATCAAGGTTCTTGTGTGTTTGTTTTTTAACATTACAGTGCAGAACATTATGAAAGCCTGCTTCCACCACAGAGAAAAAAACAACTTAAAAAAAAAAAAAAAAGGTCATTCCGCCGTTTTTCTCCCAATGGCGGGTTCATAGTGCGCAGTTTTGACTTTATTTCTCGCATTTACGAGTTTACGTCTCAGAACTCTGACTTTTCTTCTCACAGTTTAGACGTATTCTTGACATTTAGCGACGTCATTTACAACGAACGCACAGACAAAGCATCAGTCATTCTGTTAATAGACTGGATAAGAACAACACTCCTCAGCTAGTCCAGACGAGGAACTTTTCAGGTTCCCTGTCGAGCGGACGTCAATTCCTCTTTCTCCATGCCAGAAACTCCACCGCCGAACGCTAGCTCCGTCAGCGTGAGGAGAAATGGATATACCGCGATTATTTACTACTATTATTTAAAGCAGTAAAGGAGCTGAAACTGAAACGGAAACATCCTCCGAGGCTGAGCCGGAGAACAAGGCGCGTGAACGTCTACATGAGATCCAGTTTACGTGAAGATGACGTGAGCACAGCAGAAGGAAAGATAATGAACTCTACATGACTCTGTAGCAGCTAAACCCATACAGTGATGGCTTAGCCGCGTCTCCGCTCGTCTCCGCTCGGCTAGCGACGCCAGACTAGCCTAGTGAGAAACGTTTAATATCCTATCGCTCCGGAAGTCCCGCACACGGCGACACACCCCAGGGCAGGTGTTCTGATAAATCCGACTTTTTCTGATCACGTCGTACATGGACGCGCTAAAATTACCGAGAGAACCACGAGTTTGACTTTGTCGTGTATTTTTGTAGGTCTGAGAGGCTTCGAAAGTAACGTGGAAGTAAAGTACTGCTTGGACACGATAATCAGATTACTAATTAATCAGAAATGTCATCAGATTACACTGGGTACAGGATCCAGTGTTTAGTGCGAAACACACTGATTAGTTTTAGTTCATGTTAATAAACTCCAAAAAAAAAAAAAGCTCTATTCGTCATGACGGTATATCAAGCGAGAAAATCGAGATTGGACGAGGTTACTAATGTGGAGAGGCGGAAAGGGGCGGAGTTTCCAGGGGATTGGTTAGATCAAAACACGTACACGTCTGTCAAATGATTTGCATTTCTTGCAGTCGGGTGTACACGGCGATGTTCCCGTACGAGCGTACGGATTCCCGGAGTGTGTGTGTGTGTGTGTGTGTGTGAGATGACTGTAAAGTGTTTGCTGTTCTCTCTCTCTCCACACAGGAAAGTTCCCATGTTCGGATTGGAGGCCATTTTCCGTAACGGCGTTCCGGTTGGACACTTGCGGCGCGCTGAGTTCGGCTACGCCATCGACAAAACCATCGGCTACGGATACATCCGCAATCCAGACGGAGGGGTGGTGAGTTACAAACACACACACACACACACATCTGTGTACTGCGATGAAGGAAATGTGAAAGTTTGATAGAGTATAGATAATGAAGGGAAAGAGGAAAGTGCCAGTCGTCCCTCCATCTCCCAGAAGATCAGTTATGCCTGCACCTGACCCTGGGGTCAAAGGTCACAAATGTTAGAGGCATTAGACATGACCGTATTTAGACAGAATTAGTTAAAAAATAATTTAAAAAAAACACGATGGAGAGAGAGAGAAAGTGAATGACGACTGAAAGCGATGAAGGGAACAGATCCGTGATCGAGTTTGACGCCAAGATGAAATGATTGGATAAACAGTTCCCACTGCAGGGGGCGCCACTGAGCAGTGTTTCCTTCAAGAGGACCATTTTACACCGTCGTAGATATAAATAACAAACCTACACGCACGGTTTCGTCTCATCCCGTCAGAACGAAACGTCACGAAGGAAAATAAACCTCAGACCCGGAACAAGTCGAGCGCATAAATCAAAAACCTGTATTTTTGTACGTGTATAAATCATATCACGCGCTACTTTCTCATCGGAACGAAAGATAGACAGGCCACGCCCACAAGAGACAATTTTAACATGACTCGAAAACTATTCAAATTATTCGTGTCGTGTGTCCCTTCCCGTCACCCCCCCCCCAACACAGGTGAGCCCAGATTTCATCCGCAGTGGTGAGTTCGCTCTGGAGAGAATGGGCGTGGTCTACAAGGCCAAAGCCCACCTGAAGTCCCCGTTTGACCCGGACAACAAGAGAGTGAAGGGGATCTACGGTTCAGACTGAACGTCCTGATGCGGTCCCGTTCTCGTCCTCGCCGCAGACCTGAAGATAAACCGGAGGTTCAGGGACGACGAGAACGCTCCTGTTGCTGTTACACACACTCGAGACTTTTCCAGCAGAACCAAACACACGCTCGGGTCTGCGTTCACGTCGGGTCTGAGCCGGGCACGTCTGATACGGAAATCCTTTCGCCCCGTCAGACTTTACAGGTCATCTTATTAGTCTTAAAATGTCCACAAGAAAGCAAATGTATTAACTAGTAATAGAACTGTCTGTAAAATTCAATCGAAAACGTAAACGTGTCTTAGTAAAAATATTTAAAAGCCAAAAAAATACGAATACGAAAATACGAAGTGTGTACCGTCTAACAGTGTGTTCTTTTCTTTTCTTTCTTTCTCAGCGCAGATATAAGTGGAGAGTTGTATACTCGTTAGCTACAAGGCTAAATTAGCTGACAAGTAAACGACGCGCGCAGCCTCCAGTTTAGCTTCATCCTTCACACTGGTGGATATATGCGTCCGTTAGTTGTTAGCAACATTAGCTTTGTAGCTCCAGCGCAAAAATTGTGTCCACGTTATTTTATATATAAATGCGTGTGTGTGTGTGTGTGTGTAAGAAAAGAAAAAAAAGGAGACCATGTGACGGTTTACATCCTGTGTATTTGGAATTTAAGCACATTCGACAGCACCAAAGTCGTCCTATAAAATTGTTCCAGTCTGACAGAGAAGTCTTTCCGATGAGTTTATGAGCAATAAAATGAAAAGGTCATGTACTGAAATGTTAGCAATGCTAGTTTTCTTTTCACGGCACAAGAGTTTTTCTGTTTTTGTATTCATTACTAGCTCAATACTGCGAGCGTTTACCCCCAGGCAGAGACGCCACAAAAAAATCCTCGTTCCTGATTGGCTGAAGCAAGCCTGCATTACTCACTGCACAAAAATAAGCACAAACAATAGTTTAGATTAAACCTGTACTCGCACGTTGCTCTCATGGCGTCGGAGTGTACGGTTCCACTAAAGAGGAAATGATGACCAAATGAAAGTATTTATATGCGTAAAGCTTATAAACCCTGGAGGAAGTTAGCAAAGCGCTAGTCAGCTGTTACAGACTTCACGATCGACCGTAATTAAACTATAAATATGCGGCAACCGTGGACGTGAATTCAGTAACATGTTTTTATTTATTTATATACTGTAAGTGCACCACGCCGGTGGAGACCTGGGAGCCTCGGCGCTGGAACGGGAAGACTCGGCGTTATCCGCTGCGTCGGGGTCGGACCTCGGTAGGGCCGTTACTCTGAGCCGGCGCTCGGCTCGGGTCACAAGGTCGCGCGGCTGGCTGGAGCTCCATTAACACCTGGGGAATCTTCCGTTTCTCCCAGTCGCCCTGGAGACGAGAACGACGCGAACACGCGTTTCACTAAGAGATCAAACTGTGTTTCTGAACGTTCTCGTGGTGCTAGCGGTTGCCTCTGCTAGCGCGAGCGGTTGTACTCACGGGGAAGAGCTCGGCGATGGACTGGTTACAGTGCATGGAGATGGGTGAGGTGGTGTACAGCGAGTCGAGCACCTCGGCACTGAAGGAGTCCCAGGTCACGGCGGAGAACTGGTCCTCTACTGTCGTCTGAGAGCAGCTGCAGCTGTCCCCGCCATGGAACCTGACAAAAATAACAACAAATCACAGGCTCATAAATAATGCGTTATGGTTTCTATAGTAACAGCTCGTTCACTGGGAATGTTCAGATGTTAAACCACACACACTCTCTCACACACACACACACACACACACACACACACGCAAGCACCTGTTGATGATGCTGAAGTATCTCTGCAGGTAATCAGGGTCTACGTGACTCTTACAGAGCTCCAGCTGTGTACGTGGGTAATAGTGCACATAATTCACACACATCTCCTCCATGATCCCAAATCCACCCTGCACACACAGCAGGAAAAAACACACACACACACACACACACACACACACACACACATATACACAGCACCATTTAACTCTATTTCAGGGCCATTTCTGCCTTCGAACAACTTCAGCCTCCATCGGAAGAGGAGATGATGTCGGGTGACGTCAAGGCTCTGAGATGATGTTAAGGCTACAGAATTAATAAAACTGTCTGATGAATCATCTTCTAATCCTTTCACCGACTTCCTGTTTACGTCGACGACTCGGGGAACGTTTCTCAAAAAGTCTTAAAAATGCCTAAATGGGATTCATTATAATTAAAGTTCCTTTGTTTTCTAAGTTAAAGCGCACCTTTCATGGTTTTTAAACGTGTCAGATTTTGTCTTAAAGCGCTCATACGAAAGATTTACGTGCAAAAAGGTCAAAAAAACACTTTAACGTGCTCATCATTTAAACTGCAGCATTACATTTCCCCCACCCCCCCCACCCAGTGTCACAAACGACTCCTTAAATGATCCGTTCTAAACTCCTCCTTTCAGAGAGCATACTCTGCTCTGATTGGTCTACCGTTGTCAGCGTGTTTCAAAAAGGAAACGCCCACTGCCGTAACGAGTTTCAGCTCCGTCTGTCAGTGAGCAGGTGATGAAGACCAGAGGCGGGGCTTTTTATTACGGACCTACCTAGGTTAGTACAGGAAGTAAAGTCTGGAATCACTTAACGACTCGATTCGGCCGTTCAGAATCGATTCCTTCTTTTAGGGAGTCGATAACTCTTTGCAGACAAAGAAACGTTGCAGACTTTTTGAAAGTCTACATGAGAGGTAATGTTTGAAAAAGCCTAATAGGTGCACTTTAAAGGCGCCTTATAGGGTTAATAGCTGCTATACTACAACATGAAAAGTGACTTAAAAGAACGATGTGTCGTAACTGCGTAGTGTGTATCGTATTCATGCTCACCACTGTAGCTTTGACTCGGTCTTCTGTGTTGTAAGTGCATTTTGTCAGAAGCACATCACCCTGAGAGAGAGAGAGAGAGAGAGAGAGAGAGAGAGAGAGAGAGAGAGCACAATCTTGTGATCAGCTGCTATTTGTAGTTGGAAATGTAAAAGCGGCTCGGTGTTTGGCAGGTCAGAGTGAAACTGGCGGCTCTCGCTGTGTGTGTGGGAGCTGATATTGACAGTCTAAATGCAGCAGATCTGTTCTTTTGTTAGTGGCTTGTTGCCTCCAGGCTTTTCCTGTGATGTCTGCGTTATCGCCGTTTTGTTTTTGGTTTTTTTCTTTCCCGGATAAATACAAGTCCTGTTTTAGCTGTGCTGGCGTGGAGAACTTACTGGCAGAACAGTCACCATCTTCCTGAGGATGCGGATGATCTGAGAGAGAGAGAGAGAGAGAGAGAGAGAGAGAGAGAGAGAGAGAGAGAGAGAGTGTTAGTGCTGAATAAATATAATCTAGCACCTTCTTTCTCAAATTTGAAGAAACTTGATCATATTCAACGTTCTGTAGGACGTGTGGGGTCGTGCCGTGCCGTGAGCAACCATCAGGGATATATTTATATTTGAGAGTGTGTGTGTGTGTGTGTTTAAGCGTGTTCTACCTGATAGTGTGTGCTGAAGTGTTTGTCCTCCTGCACCACCTCCACCTCTCTGCCTCCTCTCACCAGCACGGTGCGGACGCCTCGGCCCGCCAGGTGTGTGTGCAGCTGAGACGCAAAAATATGGATCCCTCCAGGAGGCAGCGCCTGTAGGGGACGAGTGGGAGTGAACACACACACACACACACACACACACACACACACACACACACACACACACACACACACACACACGTTATCCAGGAATACACAGCACTTCAGCACACTGGTGTTCGGTTCTCTCGAGCAATTTACAGGTTCTACATGTGCACACACACACACACACACACACTTTCTTTGATTTAATGCGTTTCACTATAATCATATATATTTGTAAAGTCTTGATTTGATGTGACATGTTTTACAGCAAGGTTCGAGAACACCTGATCTACAACTATGATTGAACTTTTTGACATTTGATTCGTTGAAAATGATCGATTCAAACGAATCGACTCAGTATAATGAATCAAACTTTCAGCAACAAAAGCTAATCTCTCGAATTAGTTAGCTGAACACATGCGCACACGTAAGATGAAGCACAAACGACGTTCGAGGTTCTAGATGGTTCTGGAGTGCGTACCGTGCGTGTGCACTCGGCAGTGCAGTAGCCCGTGAGATGGAACGTGTGCTGGTGAGGAGGGATGGCCATGACGGGCGTGTAGACCAAACCGAGCTCCATGATCCCGGCGTCGAAGCGCCTCAGAGACGGAGTGAACCACAGACGGATACCCGAGGAGTCACGACGCCCTGGAACACAAACACAATTCTGTGAGTATAGCTGACACACAGACCCCGATACTGCAACAGAACCGCTGTAGTGATTCAGTTCATTTAATAAACATTGTAGTTTCTATACTGTATATAACAATAATGCTTAGCTACACATCTAGATAACCGCTGGTACACTAACTCTCATCACTCACAGGTGTCTGAGTATCCGAGATCCGATTTACATCCTCATGTTCTCGCTGATTTATTCAACAGCAGCACCCCGATGAATGAAGTATATTCCCACTTATATTTTAATTGTTTTTAGTGCACCTGGGTGACTCGGAACAGGAAATTGTTCGACCATGACTTCCTGTTTCACAGGGGTATAAATATGAGGTGTAACACAGGCCAAATTCCCTTAGTCATTCATAACGATGGGTAAGAGCGAGGAATACAGCTGTGATGTGCGGGAAAAGGTTGTTGAGCTTCACACAATGGGGCGTGTCTATAAGAAAATAGCACAAGCACTGAAAACGCCCATTTCCACCATCAGGGCAATAATTAAGAAGTTCCAGTCAACTGGAAATGTTATGAATGGACCTGGAATTGGACGTATGTCTATATCGTCTCAACGCACTGTGAAGAGGACGGTTCGAGTGGATAAAACATCTCCAAGGATCACAGCTGGAGAACTGCAGAAGTTAGTTGTGTCTTGGGGTCAGAAAGTCTCCAAAACTACAATCTGAAGTCACCTACATCACCACAAGCTGTTTGGAAGGGGTTCAGGAAAAAAGCCTCTACTCTCATCCAAAAACAAACTCGAGCGTCTTCAGTGTGCCGACACTACTGGAACTTCAAATGGGATCGGGTTCTATGGTCAGATGAAACCAGAATAGAGCTTTTTGGTAATAAACACCAGAGGTGGTTTTGGTACACAGAGAGGTAGCCGTATGGAAAAGTCCCTCATGCCCACGGTTAAATATGGAGGTGGATCTTTAATG